>NC_092338.1:339452500-339753333 GCF_046630445.1 Rutidosis leptorrhynchoides | reverse complement strand
ATATAAAGCCCTATTAATAGCCCATAGTCTAATTTCCACAAGTGTCGTTCTTTTGTCTAAACCCCAATTATGGTACAAAGCCCAATTACCCAATTTTAATATTTTTAGTCAAACATCACGATTA
Organism: Rutidosis leptorrhynchoides; assembly: GCF_046630445.1. Classification (NCBI taxonomy): domain Eukaryota; kingdom Viridiplantae; phylum Streptophyta; class Magnoliopsida; order Asterales; family Asteraceae; genus Rutidosis; species Rutidosis leptorrhynchoides. The sequence goes on along the minus strand of NC_092338.1, from coordinate 339,753,209 downwards.
CTTCGGCATTAAATAAGCATAATAATAACTTAGCTACGAGACATTAATGAAAATAACATAAACATAACTTACAGTGGGTGTTATTAGCGTAGTGGTACACGAACAGAGTTTAGACTTACAAAACCTTAAAACATTCGACTAATCGATCCTTATTATTATCACTAACTTAAAATTAAAATTACAAATTGAGATTACGATTTGGAGTGATACTTGATACATAAAAATGGGGAAAGAAAAATATCTATAAAATATAAAAGGTATATATAAATCGTTGAAATGCATGTTCTTTTATAGACAGAGAGTGCTCCGCGAGTGCGGCCTTTTTGGGCTTTCAAACTCCGCGAGTGCGGAGGTCGTGATTCCAGCTCATCCAAGTTTGGATCTTAGTCTGCCGAAGGATTTTATTATAAATATAATATAAATATATAATTTATATAATTAATTATATATTATATTATATTTATATACATAATTAATTTATAATTTCTGATCCGTTGTGTCGTACGTTGAAAGCTGGTTCATGTCTCGGTTTTGAATTTTCGAACGTCCTTTCGTATAATTTAATATCTTGTACTTTGCGTTTTGCGGCTTGTACTCTTGTAATTTTGAGACATTTCTCATCAATAATTGGAACCACTTTGATTGTACTTTGTACTTTTGAGCTTTTTGGTCGTTTACGTCTTCAATTCATCGCATCTGTCTTTTGTCTTCACCTTTTATTATTTAAATGAATATCACTAGTAAATAGAACAATTGCAACTAAAAGCTTGTCTTTCTTGAGGGATAATGCTATGAAATATATGTTCATTTTTAGCATTATCAAATATTCTCACACTTGAGTGTTGCTTGTCCTCAAGCTATATAGTCTTGAAATATACTAGAATCACTTCTTTATTCTTCACACTTTGTATATCAGTGATTTCTATACGGCGGTATAAACAATGGTAGTAACGATGTGGTTTACAGTCCCACATGACTATAAAAGTTTAGATCCATTAAGGAAATTGGATCTTTATAAAAACATTTGATCTTTTGAAAATTAAATCTAGTTTTTACCCTAGATAAGTTTTCCGGAATAACCCTTCACCGGTGTTTGCAAATTGTTTTTGTGGGTTTGGTGGGTTTCAGATTTGAAAATTTTAGCTCAACACTTGCGGTTTTGTGTTACCCACTTGCTAACCTTGTATTAGGAAAGCAACACGTCCAGTATACTTGCTCCGTATATTACCTTTCGATAAACTACTGTCCGGTTGTAAAGGAAAGCGTTGATCAAGCAATTGTTAAGGCAATGTCCCATGACATGCTTTTAATTATGGTCTATAATGTGTCGGATGCAATTACTATCCTTGGTAGGAGCAATAGTAAAGCTCACCCTTATAATTTTATGGTTTGGCACAAGGTCCTATCTTTGACCATGCTATGCAACCACCGTTCTTACGGTTGACACCCGATTTGGTTCAGGTGACCTAATGAATTCCAGGTGAATTCCTAGGATTTTGCGTTCAATGGTAATGAACGCATTGAAAATGGGTTTTCAGAAAACAAATCGGTTTATAATTTTGATCAAAATATTTTCTCGTTCAAGCTCGAGTTTAGATATCATCGAATTCCATGAGTTTGTAATTCTCAATCTTTAAGGTCCATCTCTAGGATTGAGTAATATCAGGCTTAAAAGCTGATTTTTGATCTTTTAAGGAGATTATCCTTTCTGGGGATCTGATTCATTAGTCTTATCCAGCTAATTTGCACGGCATCCTCCCCATTTTACAGGACAGATCCTCTCATGGTTAGGATAAGTCTGACCACTTGGCGACCCTGTTTTATGCTGAGGTCCGTGGATTTCCTACTGATTTTAGTGATGATTTTTCTAAATTTTTCGTCAACCTACAGCTGGTCTGGACGACAACTTCATGACCTAAATCAAGAAGCGCGTTTCTTTTTCGAAAGACTTTAGTTCCTTTTAATGATGGAATTGATTCATCGTGTAGATCCATCTTTCTTTCAAATATATTACAGTAAATCGGGTAAAACTGATTAAAATCGTCCAAAACAAAAGTATCTTCAGTTATTTGTTACAAAAATATGTGACTTATGTTTTAAATAACTTGGTAAATTTTCCCATACTTGGCTTTTATTTTCTTTTATTTGCCTTTTTATGGTCCTCTATTCCATTTTAAATGAATTCTAACATTTTGGTTTGTTTCTCAATTTATGTCCTTTCCGAGGTAACAATAATTTCGGTGTTAACACCTAGTTTTAACGTTCATAAATATGTATAAACATGATTTTGAATTTATTTAATTGAAAATTTTGAAAATTTTTACTAGAAGTGGCTAGTCAGTATATAAGACTAGGGCTGTTCTTTGTTATCAGAGAGCACTAGATTCTAATACAACTACTGCGTTACTAGTATTTTTAATGGTAACCAAGTGTATAAGTTAAAAATTTTAAAAATCCGAAAGAATTTGACCCCTTCTCACACTTAAGATCTTGCAATGTCCTCATTTGCAAGAAATTAGTAACAATTTAAATTATTGAGGGTGATTAGCGTAGAAAAATAATTAAATTTTACCAAAATTTCCAAACATATTGGCGTTTGTTTGCTGAATGATAAATGGTGCACATCATTTGTTCATTCTGTCTGTTGGTACATCACATTTGTTTTTTCATTTCATCGTCAAAATTACTAGCTTTTGCTGAACTTAATGCCAGTCTTTGAAAATGCGCTGTTTTACCCTGTTTTGTACATGAGATAAACTACAAACACATATATACATATTTTTGAAGTTGGGTTTTCACACCACATTCAAAAATTATTAAAATCTAATAAAGTTAGAAAATTATAAAAGCTATTATAATAATAAAATAAGAAATAAGAAATAAGAAAATTAAGAATTAGTAACATTACAATAAAATAAACAAAAATAGAAAATTACGGATGAGGAGGATGGTTCCAGTATGGGTCCCAAGCGTATCCATAGATGTTGTAAAATGCTTGGACCGGGTCATATGTAGGATATGGTGGTCAGCTCTCTAATGTCCAAGGAGCAAATTCGGGCATAACGGTAGGAATGTAGTTTCTACCTACGTGTGTACAATGACTTATGATTTGGCTTTGATGATACTGCCAATCTTGAAATGCTTTTTGTCTAGCCATTTCATACTCGTGTCGAGACATAAAAATTTGCATTTCCGTCATTGGATTACCCCCTCCCGGTTGACCTTGCTGTTGATCTCTCTCAACCTGTGGATGCCTGCCATCATAACGTGCTGCCGCGTTGTTTCATTTTTTTAAGACCTTAGCACCATGATAAACACGCAAATCTATTCTATCGCGGGGTTCTAGTTCTGCCATTAATATTCCCCCCCCCCCCGACTTCTATCAACACCGAGATATTCAGCAATTAAAGTAATAAATATACCACCTCCTATTATGCTACCATGCCTCATACCCCTAACCATAGTCAATAAATAATAACCCACACAAAAAGGTATTGTGACGATTACTCCAAATCCATATGGACGAACACGTCATTCATTGATTTCATTGCGAGGTATTTGACCTCTATATGATACGTTTTGTAAACATTGCATTCTTTTGAAAAGGCACACCATAAATGAATATTTAAATCAAAGGTTTTCGACATCTGATGATTTCTACATATAGACAATCACCGTAAATAGTAGTTTACAATAGTACTTCCGTTAACAATGCAGTCAAAATAAGATGCATGGTGATGATTTGGTGAATGCAACGTTTCCTTGAAAAATATGTCATATAAGACTCCATGTACATAGCTTGTCTATCATATAAGTAAACAGCGAAAGACTTCTAGGGAACCTGAGAATAAACATGCTAACAAGTGTCAACACAAAGGTTGGTGAGTTCATAGTTTTAATGTTTCGTATAATCTGTATATAAAGGTGGATCACAAGATTTCAGTTGTTTCATCCAGAAACGTTTATCAAAATATTCTACGAAATTGAGCACCCTGGTAACTAAACTTTAACGTATATATAATTTATACCCTTTGTATAATCATCTTAATAATACACGCAAACCAACGTGTACGCTTCTCAAATAGCATACGTCCGTTAAAAGGCTAGTGCTCTAGCTCGGACGGGGATATCAAGCCCTATGGATCCATATACAACTACTCGCGCCCACTAGTTCTTATAACCGGCAGTTACTAGTTACCAAAGCTAAGGGATTTTCGGTTCAAACTCGGTGTAGAATTTAGTATATACTTGTATCCATTGCGTTTAAAATAAAGTGCATGTATTCTCAGCCCAAAAATATAGATTGCAAAAGCAATTAAAAAGGGAGCAAATGAAACTCACCTTAGCAGCATATAAAGTCGTTCACCAAAATGTGACTGAAACTTGGATTACCAAATAATCGTAGATCTCAACCTAGAGAACATATATTGGTCAATAAATGTCTATCAAGCTAGGTCAGGTCATAGTGTATCATAATCCTAATGCTCGAGATCGACATACAAAAGTTATCCAAAGTCATTTCAAAAAGTCAATTTTGACAATAGTTCAACAAAACGAGACATACCTTATATAAGGAGTCATTTACTCGGTTGGTAATATTTAAAAGTTCACTTTATCAATCTCGTAAAAAAGTTGTTTAAATCTTAATTGCAGATTCAAAAGCAATTTCAATTAACGTCAATCATAATTCAGTTGATCATATCTTTTAATCCGTTCATCGAAACTATTCTGTGTCTAAATGAAAAGTTATTGATTTTTCGCCAGCTTTCCGAAAACATGTATATCATATACCTTTTACCAGTAATATATGTATTTAATTCGTGATTCATTATAAACTGTTTAACGACAAAATTTAGCATACAAGCATGTATAAATATATACACTCGAGCACTAGTATGTATACACTATTAATTTATAAAATATAAAATATAAATGCTTACGTATTAATATTGAGATTCAATATTGTAGAAAGTACGTAGACATAACGGAGATGATAAACACTAGGTTTGATTCACAAATATACCCCCGAACATTACCCATAACCTCCTTGGCAACAACCCATAATTTCCTTAGCTCTATCCCGCTTGAAAATCATTTTGAAAGTGACACGCTCATAACCTCGTCGTAGTATTTTATGTATAATACTAATTAATAATATTAATAACAATAAGATTAATAATAATATTAATCTTAATAATAATAATAATAATAATAATAATAATAATAATAATAATAATAATAATAATAATAATAATAATAATAATAATAATAAATAAATAAAATAAATACGTTGTAATATATGATTTAGAGAAAGAGCGTGAAAACTGAGCAATTTATAGAACCTTTTCTGAAAAAGTACCCCATGCGATCGCATGGGATTTGTGCTTCAAGGTCATGCGATCGCATGGCCCTCTGATCCAGCTCACAAACTTTTAACTTTTTGTTTGTCGACATAATTTTATATAATATATATAATATATTTAATTTATATAATTAATTATATATTATATTAAATTCACATGCATAGTTGACTTGTAATTTTTGTTCCGATAAGTCGTACGTCATCACTCGACTTATGTCCCGGTTTCAGTTTTTCAAATGTCCTTTCGTACGCTGAGAAAACTTGTATTTTACATTTTGTGGCACGTACCTTTGTCAAAATATAGCCTTAAATTATCCCTAAACTATACCACTCAAAGTATATCTTAAACTTTCGAGTATTTTGATCATTTACTTCTATAAATTATCGTCTCGCTATTTGTTAGTACATATATATAATAACAAATCGTTTTATGACCAAGTTAATATATATTTTCAACATTCATAAACACGTTTTAAATATACGTCGCAAGTTATTCATAAAATTAATATTCCAACTTATCATATATATTCAAATAAATATTTAAACCAATCAGTTTAATGTACGGTATTAAACAATTAATACATTGTTATGTTTTCAAGTTATAGTATATATATATATATATATATATATATATATATATATATATATATATATATATATATATATATATATGTATCTATATACATATAATTGTTCGAGAATCGTCGAGAACAGCTGAAAGGTATTTGAATAGTTCAAAAATTTTGAGATTCAGTTTTACAGACTTTGCTTATCGTGTCGGAAATGTTAATCATACAAAGATTAAGTTTAAATTTGGTCAAAAATTTTCCGGGTCATCACAGTACCTACCCGTTAAAGAAATTTTGTCCCGAAATTTAAGTGAGGTCGTCATGGCTAACAATAAAAATGTTTTCATGACGAATATGAGTTGATAAATAGAATTTTATCACCGTTGAATAATATGGATAAAACAATCCGATTTCTCGAAGTGTATGAGAGAAGTTATCGTAAAAGAGTGAAATGAAAGAATAGAGATTCGTCTTAATTTTTGACGTAGTTACGATTGATTTCCGGAATTTAAGGAATAGAAAATCTTCATAATCTAAATAAGATTTGATTCTTCGAAATTTAAGGAAATTAAGATTTCCTTTAAATGCGTAATCTGCCTCAATTGTTATGTCTGATATTTAACTATAAATTGACCTCTTCCGTTTCATTATTTTCACCACTCCTACATCTTCTTCCTTATTTCATACTTCTAAAAGATTGTGAAATGCTTAATCCAGTTCCGATTCTTGATATTTTCTTAGCTATCGTATCCTTCATTCTTCTTTTTCATCTGCCACCAGAGGAGGTTATTTTCTTCTACTATTACCTTGGGGTTATATTGTTTTTCATTCTCCCCTGTCTTTATATTGCTATACGCATTGATATACACGGTTTGTAATTTCAGAATTGTTTTCGGGCTTTATATTTTCCATTATATTTCGGAGCTTCATGCTTTCATTTTCTCTTCCCGACTTTAAGTCAAGCGAATAATGGTCCAGAATTCGTAGGTATGGATTTTGAAATGAACATAATTAATGTTCTAAGAAAGAAACGGTAATGACACAATCTGACTTGTCAAATTACCAGAATACCTCGAAAAAGACTGAATCATCAAGAAAAATATTTTCTTGATATGTTTAGAGGTTAAATAGAATGAAAGAGTTATGTAACATGGTTCATGATGAGGGTATGATCTGTGAACCTTTATCACGTTCCATTAGAAACTCAGCATGACTTACTGTAATATAATCACGTTGATCAAGTGTCATTATATTATACTAACTCATGCTTCAATTCCCAACATTACTTCAAAACATCTATTTTTCGAATTTTTCAGATTTTAGAAACTATAATAGTTTCTTTTATGATGTAACACAGATAGCGCGAAGAGATGAATGATTTCAGATAAGAATGGTTATAAAAAAATATCTTCAGAAATATCGAGGAGATTTATAATGAAAGATACGATGATATCTTAGAATTTCTAATATCAGAGGATGATGCGGAAAATCTGTCTGTGAGGGTTTAGAATAAGAAGTAAGGTTCTTACTAATGGTTTCAGTAGTCACTGAGTCATTTGAATTCTTTGAAGGCAGGTTCAGTCTTTGTGATTTATCCACAACCTCTTTTATACTTTACTCAATCCGTTTTTCAGTTCCAAACCTTCTCTTTTTCTAAGCTTTACCACCATACTATTCTTTATCATCAAACTTTTGACTGTTAAGGTCATTTACAGTTTTTGCTGATTCATCAGCATTTTTCCAATTTCAGAGAACTAGTTCATAGTTTGAGATGTTTTTCAGAAACTTCACATTCGAAGTATGTAAGTCTAGAAGTTGGATGTTATCTATATATAACTGTTGTCGTAGAAAATGCTGCGAGATTCAAAATACTGATTGCTAATTCCCGGTGGTTGGTATGGCAATTATTGTTACAAGATGTGGATGAGTACATGATAGGGTTTCAACGAGTATAAGGATTTTTCGAAAGGTCAAGGATTAATAAAGTTGTTGGTAAATTTACTGCTAATGTGGTGGAACATGAAAGGTTCCCCAGTAACAAGAACGTATATGTCAAGTTTATGATAAGGTTAATCTGAAAAGTTGAAGTTGACTGGTTGAAAGTGTGGTAAAACTGGATACTTTGAAAAGGGATTGCAATATTATTTTTAGTAATAATAATGCTAAAGGATCTTTCACATTTTTGAAGTCAAAGTATAGCTTTGAAAGATATAGAGATCTAAGAATGATGTCACCAGTTAAATCTTGACTTGGATTCTGATATGTCAATATCAGAATATATAATTGAATTTGTATGGAAACGATTGTATATCGCTGTGAGCATAGTTAATAATTTTTGAATCAAAGTTGAAGAATGTACAGTATAACATATTAATTGTGAACTTATATATTTCTCGGGAATTACCTACCCGTTAAAGATTTCACAAGTAATATTTTGTACAAAAGAATTTTCATTACAGTCTTTATGAAAATATATGTATGTATATTTCTTCAGATGTAATACGGATTTAATGAGTTAATATCATATTAAGCTCATTTGATTTTCGGCTTGACTTAGAAATGATTAATCTCTAAAACATTAAAGATTACATAATCTTTGCGGAGTTTTTCACTAATGAAATCAACACTTCATTATTTATTCTTATTGATATTCCTCTGTGAAGGATGTTGGTGCTCGTGGAATTTTTGTGAACCTTACAAGGCACAGATGATGTTTTCTGGAAAGTTTCGAGAATATCGAAATTGAAAATGTAAAATCAATTATGTAATTGATTAATACACTTGGTTTATTATGAAATGGAATTCATTGGGTTGAAACAGAGATTGTAGTTAACAATGGTTAAGTTGTTAAGGAAGGATGTACATCATTGCATATTAGTAATATGAACTAACCGAGTAGTACCTACCAGTTAAGATTCACACGTAATAGCTTAGTACGAAAAGATTTATTTTGATTAAATATACATAAAATTTCTTCAGGGGAAATGAGTTAATACTTCATCGGTTATTGTTGCTGGTATTTCTTGGTAACTACGGTGCGTATGACGTTGATGCTCGTGGAACAGATTGTGAAGTTGAGGTTTGCGATGCGGATGTTGTTGGTGGTGGTAATGGTACTGTTGGTGTTGTTGTCAGTGGTACTGTTGCTGCCGGTGATGCTGCTGGTGCTTGTAACCTTTGCACCATATTCTCCAAAGCCACTACCCGAGCGCGAAGCTCGTTGACTTCTTCTACTACACCGGGATGATTGGCGGTTCGGACGAGCAGATGAATAAGATCCAGAATTTGAGATAGTATATTATCGTGACGAGATACTCTGGAAATGAGAGAGAAAATGGTGTCTCGAACAGGTTCACCGGTAAGTGCTTCAGGTTCTTCGCCAAGAGGGCAATGTGGTGGATGGAAGGGATTGCCTTCTTCTTGTCTCCAATAATTAAGTAGGCTACGAACCCATCCCCAATTCATCCAGAATAGGTGATGGCTGATTGGTTGATCCATTCCGGTTACACTGTCTTCAGAATTCAGGTGAATATCCATATCGGAATAGCTGTCGGAGTTTAAGGAATTTGAACTAGCTACGGGATCTATCTTGTATAATTAGACAGATGATTTTTGATATGAAATAGATTATAGAATTTAGATTGGTACTCTTCAATACATAATTTACATATGTATATATAATACCAAAATTCCATAAATCACGGAGGAATTTTCGGAAGATATCAGGAAAAGTTTACAGTAACAGATACGCTAAGATATAAATTTTTGTCTATACACTATTTATGCAATAAATGCAGGAAAACGTGTCTAGACTTAAGAATGATAAGCATGTAATTTCTGACAAGAAATGATAAGCAAAACTTTTAACATGCAGACACGGTCGAAGTCCAGACTTACTAATGCATCTTAACAACTATCAGTTAGACACATTCATGCAAGACCTGATTCGCTAGGACCAACGCTCTGATACCAACTGTGACGATTGCTCCAAATCCATATGGACGAACACGTCATTCATTGATTTCATTGCGAGGTATTTGACCTCTATATGATATGTTTTGTAAACATTGCATTCTTTTGAAAAGGCACACCATAAATGAATATTTAAATCAAAGGTTTTCGACATCTGATGATTTCTACATATAGACAATCACCGTAAATAATAGTTTGCAATAGTACTTCTGTTAACAATGCAGTCAAAATAAGATGCATGGTGATGATTTGGTGAATGCAACGTTTCCTTGAAAAATATGTCATATAAGACTCCATGTACATAGCTTGTCTATCATATAAGCAAACAGCGAAAGACTTCTAGGGAAACTGAGAATAAACATGCTAACAAGTGTCAACACAAAGGTTGGTGAGTTCATAGTTTTAATGTTTCGTATAATCTGTATATAAAGGTGGATCACAAGATTTAAGTTGTTTCATCCAGAAACGTTTATCAAAATATTCTACGAAATTGAGCACCCTGGTAACTAAACTTTAACGTATATATAATTTATACCCTTTGTATAATCATCTTAATAATACACGCAAACCAACGTGTACGCTTCTCAAATAGCATACGTCCGTTAAAAGGCTAGTGCTCTAGCTCGGACGGGGATATCAAGCCCTATGGATCCATATACAACTACTCGCGCCCACTAGTTCTTATAACCGGCAGTTACTAGTTACCAAAGCTAAGGGATTTTCGGTTCAAACTCGGTGTAGAATTTAGTATATACTTGTATCCATTGCGTTTAAAATAAAGTGCATGTATTCTCAGCCCAAAAATATAGATTGCAAAAGCAATTAAAAAGGGAGCAAATGAAACTCACCTTAGCAGCATATAAAGTCGTTCACCAAAATGTGACTGAAACTCGGATTACCAAATAATCGTAGATCTCAACCTAGAGAACATATATTGGTCAATAAATGTCTATCAAGCTAGGTCAGGTCATAATGTATCATAATCCTAATGCTCGAGATCGACATACAAAAGTTATCCAGAGTCATTTCAAAAAGTCAATTTTGACAATAGTTCAACAAAACGAGACATACCTTATATAAGGAGTCATTTACTCGGTTGGTAATATTTAAAAGTTCACTTTATCAATCTCGTAAAAAAGTTGTTTAAATCTTAATTGCAGATTCAAAAGCAATTTCAATTAACGTCAATCATAATTCAGTTGATCATATCTTTTAATCCGTTCATCGAAACTATTCGGTGTCTAAATGAAAAGTTATTGATTTTTCGCCAGCTTTCCGAAAACATGTATATCATATACCTTTTACCAGTAATATATGTATTTAATTCGTGATTCATTATAAACTGTTTAACGACAAAATTTAGCATACAAGCATGTATAAATATATACACTCGAGCACTAATATGTATACACTATTAATTTATAAAATATAAAATATAAATGCTTACGTATTAATATTGAGATTCAATATTGTAGAAAGTACGTAGACGTAACGGAGATGATAAACACTAGGTTTGATTCACAAATATACCCCCGAACATTACCCATAACCTCCTTGGCAATAACCCATAATTTCCTTAGCTCTATCCCGCTTGAAAACCATTTTGAAAGTGACACGCTCATAACCTCGTCGTAGTATTTTATGTATAATACTAATTAATAATATTAATAACAATAAGATTAATAATAATATTAATCTTAATAATAATAATAATAATAATAATAATAATAATAATAATAATAATAATAATAATAAATAAATAAAATAAATACGTTGTAATATATGATTTAGAGAAAGAGTGTGAAAACTGAGCAATTTATAGAACCTTTTCTGAAAAAGTACCCCATGCGATCGCATGGGATTTGTGCTTCAAGGTCATGCGATCGCATGGCCCTCTGATCCAGCTCACAAACTTTTAACTTTTTGTTTGTCGACATAATTTTATATAATATATATAATATATTTAATTTATATAATTAATTATATATTATATTAAATTCACATGCATAGTTGACTTGTAATTTTTGTTCCGATAAGTCGTACGTCATCACTCGACTTATGTCCCGGTTTCGGTTTTTCAAATGTCCTTTCGTACGCTGAGAAAACTTGTATTTTACATTTTGTGGCACGTACCTTTGTCAAAATATAGCCTTAAATTATCCCTAAACTATACCACTCAAAGTATATCTTAAACTTTCGAGTATTTTGATCATTTACTTCTATAAATTATCGTCTCGCTATTTGTTAGTACATATATATAATAACAAATCGTTTTATGACCAAGTTAATATATATTTTCAACATTCATAAACACGTTTTAAATATACGTCGCAAGTTATTCATAAAATTAATATTCCAACTTATCATATATATTCAAATAAATATTTAAACCAATCAGTTTAATGTACGGTATTAAACAATTAATACATTGTTATGTTTTCAAGTTATAGTATATATATATATATATATATATATATATATATATATATATATATATATATATATATATATATATATATATGTATCTATATACATATAATTGTTCGAGAATCGTCGAGAACAGCTGAAAGGTATTTGAATAGTTCAAAAATTTTGAGATTCAGTTTTACAGACTTTGCTTATCGTGTCGGAAATGTTAATCATACAAAGATTAAGTTTAAATTTGGTCAAAAATTTTCCGGGTCATCACAGGTATACTTACAGCGCTCTGTGGGTCTCGAATACACATGTGGTAAAACAAATCCTGTTCATTTACCTTTTCCTTATTCTTACCTCGTTGTGTAATCGAATTGGCTAAAAACCTATGGATTACTCTTAATTCAGCTCTATCAATATCAAGATAAGAGTATAATCCCCCTGGAATCGGCGATGGCTAGTCATCCTACTCCATACGTCATTCGTATCAAAATTCTCATCCACCCTCCTACCATAAACTATTAACCTCTGACAATCATAAGATGCTAGCTCCTCGGGCGTATATATACGTAAAGCCCGAGCCATATCTAGTAAAGACATATGGCGCATCTCCCCTCCTAATAAAAATCTAAGAAAACTACGATCGGTTAAAGTATCTACCCGATCATTTATTTCAATAGTACATAATAACTCTATTCACTATTCTCTATACACAGGTCTACGCATGTTGAATAAACGTACCCAATCACTAAAAGTAGAATTACCATACCTTTGAGTAAGTAATTCCCTGATTGGCTTGGCCAATTCCACTACCTCTAATGGTTCCCAATCTATAACTCTGGGTACCTCAACATTATTAGACTCAAGGTTGTGCAGGTTCTTTTGATATTTTGGATAGTCTATCCAATATCTATCAAATCTCAAATTCGGATGTAAATCTGCCTCATGAATGTTTGAATATGAAACAATTGGGTGAGGCATATCTTGCCGGTATTGGTTATTAATTTCCTGTTGATCTGCATCTTCCGGAGGAGCATTGCGAGCCTGGGATGAAGATTCACCCCTTTCAGTCTGCAAAATATATCAAACACAATTTTTGTGCATCCAAATATGCATTAGTTTTAGCAAAGTCATAAATCTTAAACAATTACAATGACATGTTTAATCCATATTAAACTCTATACACATTTTTAAAATATTAACAATTCTACACTTTTACAAATATACTTTTACAAAAATGTATACAAAGTTCCTTCACATTTATCTTTTAAAACATGTCAAAAACAATCATTATAACAATTAAATAAGTTTCTCATGGCATTCATATCAATTAAATCAAGTTCATACAATTTTGGTTCAAAAAGTCCACTTTATTCTTCATAAATCATGTTTAGGATCAAAGTTTTGATCATTTAGCAACCTAAACATGTTACACTACTCAATTTAGCATAAACTAACAACAAAATTCGGCCATAACCTGTTTATATCAAAAAGCCCTAATTTTGCTCAAGAACACAAACCCTAGATTATTCAAAAATTGAAGTTCAAAGCTTCTAATCATGTTAAATAGCATCAATCTAGGTTATACAAGCATAATACACAAACAATTGAAGCATTATTACACTAGAAAGCATCAAAATCGAATTAGGCATAAAATTATTCAAGAACACTAAAAATTCGGATTAAATGGTGTTTAGGTGTAGAAATTTACCGATTTCCTTCAGTAATTCCTTGATAATAGTCTCCTCATTGTGATTTTATGAAAGATTTGATGAAAAACGGTGAAAAATCACGAATTTGGGCGATTTTTTGTGTGTGTTTTTCGCAGAAAATGGGTGTGGGTGGTGTACAAACTGGTCTGTTCGACCAGTTATATTTTTTCTGGATTTTATAAGCTCCGCGAGTGCGGTGGTGGTCCTACTAAAACCTCCGCGAGTCGCGGCTATTTTATTTTATTTTTTTTATATAAAACCTTATACTAACAAAACATAAATTAAATTTAAAATTTTGTTTTTCCTTTTATTTAGGATGAGGTTGTTTCGGAACGATGTCCTAGTCCGTCCCTCGACAAAATTTTAAAATTTCGTCATTTCAAAACATTGTTTTAAAAGCAAAGATTTTTGGGTTTTTTTAATGTTTTTGGCATACTTTAGTTCAACAAGATTAAAAATAATGATAATAAAATTTCTCTTCTCGTCCCTCCCTCGGGTAAAGCAATTTCGGTTCAACGACCTAGTCTTCAACTCACGACGAATTTTAAAAATCATATTTTTAACTTAGCAAAATAAAGTAAATTTTTGTTTTTAAATTACACCAAACTTAAATTTAAAATGCATAAAATTAAAAATTCATATTAAAAATTCACACCAAACTTAAATTATATTTTTGTTTTCATACATTTATATTAAAAATATTAATTTTTCAAATATTTACACTTTTAAATATATATTAATTTTAACAAGTTTACAATATTATTTTAATATTAATTTTAAAAACAAAGTAAAAATAAAATTAAAAATCTTTTTGGTCTTTTATCCCACTTTAATCAATCAAATATTATCAAAAATATACGCCCCTCTTTTCGGTAAAGTAATTTCGGTTCAAATACCTAATTTAACTCATGACGAATTTTTGAAATATTTTGGGTTGATTGATTAAAGATATTTATACCTTAAGAATAAACGGTAAATTTCGCAGTGATGTAATAAATTTTTGTATGATATCAATAATTTCGGTCGCAAGACCTAATTTTATCGAATACCAATTTAATACTTTATAGCGAACAAATTAGCGTTTATTATCAAAAGGTTAAAAATAAAAATAAAAATAAAAACTGTACAAACTTACCTGTGAGATAGTATTCTTAGTGATATGCTCTAGCCCACTCATAAGATAGTCGGACTAATTGGTTTTCCATAGCTACATAGGCGTAACCTCGAGCATTCAACGTTTTTTCTTCTAAACATATGAACGGTCCATCTCTGCATAAAGTAACAAATTCGGTGTTTGAATAGGTTTGATTATTTGAACATTTACCTTCGTGTGACTATTTTCTGCATTTGTGACATCTTTCAAGGTGTCGTGCTCTTCTTTTCGCTGCGGATTTTGATTTTCCTTTACCAAATTGTAACTTATTATTTTCGCATCTGGATTCTTTTCTTACTTCGTCCGATTTTTTTCTGATTAATGATACTATTTCACTTGGAAGGGTGTTATTATTACGTTTAGTGATCAAAGCATGTAGCATTAGACCATGGTTTAGTTCACAGGAAGTCTTCATCTCGTAAAACCTAAAAAAAATAAAAATTCAGAATGGGGGAAGAAGACTAGTTCTTTAGGGTCTGCTAGGGAAAGACCATTCGGATTCCATTTTCGAGAACTACACGAAAATAGAACATCTAACTCTAACAGAAATACATAATATCCTTTAAAGACTTGATTCTCCCCACACTTAGTTAGCTGTGGTGTTGAAATTGTGATTAACTTCGTTGTCGACTTCCATTGGACTATCTATGTAATGTTTAACTCTGTGACCATTAACCTTAAATTCAAATCCATTTGAATTTATTAATTTTATTGTTCCGTATGGGAAAACTCTTTTGACTATAAATGGTCCAGACCATCTTGATTTTAATTTTACAGGAAATAGCTTGAATCGTGAATTGAAAAGAAGAACTCTGTCTCCTTCCTTAAATTCTTTTGAACTTATGATTCTTTTATCATGCCATTTCTTCGTTCTTTCTTTATAGATTAACGAATTATCGTATGCTTCATGTCTTAATTCTTCTAATTCGTTTAATTGACTTAACCGTAGACGTCCAGCTTCATGTAAATCAAGATTACATGTTTTTAAAGCCCAAAATACTTTGTGTTCAATTTCTACTGGAAGATGACATGCTTTTCCGTAAACGAGTCTAAAAGGTGTGGTTCCAATTGGAGTTTTGTAGGCTGTTCTAAAAGCCCTGAGTGCATCCTCCAATTTTATGGACCATTCCTTCGGATTTGATCCTACGGTTTTCTCCAGAATGCGTTTTAAAGCTCGGTTGGTATTTTCAACTTGTCCACTTGTTTGTGGATGATATGCGGTGGAGTTTTTATGAGTTACTCCATATCTTTTGAGAACTTTCTCAAGTTGATTATTACAAAAATGAGTTCCCCGATCACTTATTAAAGCTTTCGGTGTTCCAAACCTAGCAAAAAGACGTTTTAAAAAGTTGACTACAACTCGTGCATCGTTAGTTGGGAGAGCTTGTACTTTCGCCCATTTAGATACATAATCAATGGCTACGAGAATGTAGAGATTATTATGAGATTTTGGAAATGGAACCATAAAGTCAATACCCCAAATGTCAAATACTTCACATACTTGAATGACATTTTGTGGCATTTCATTACGTTGACTTATTTTTCCGGCCCTTTGACAAGCATCACAGGATTTGCAAAGAAGTTGTGCGTCTTTGAAAATTGTAGGCCAATAGAATCCAGCATCATAAACTTTTCTTGCTGTTAGTTGAGGCCCATAATGCCCTCCTGTTGGTCCTGTGTGACAATGGTTTAAGATTTTACTAGCTTCATCTCCGAATACACATCGGCGTATTATTCCATCGGGACAACTTTTAAACAAATGTGGATCTTCTCAGAAATAGTGTTTTATATCACTAAAGAATTTCTTTCATTTTTGGTACGATAATCCTTTTTCAAGGAATCCACATACTAAGTAGTTTGCATAGTCTGTAAACCATGGAATTTCATTATAATCTATCTTCAATAGATATTCATCAGGAAAGTTGTCTTGTATGGCCGATTCATTTAGAACTTCTAATTCAGGATTTTCAAGACGAGAAAGATGATCAGCGGCGAGATTTTATGCTCCTCTTTTATCTCGGATTTCAATATCGAACTCTTGTAAGAGTAAGATCCAACGGATTAATCATGGTTTGGCATCTTGTTTTGAAAATAGGTATCTAAGAGCAGAATGATCAGTATAGACCACCGTTTTAGCTAGAACGATATATGAACGAAATTTGTCAAAAGCAAAGACAATAGCAAGGAGTTCTTTTTCAGTAGTTGTATAATTCGTTTGTGCTCCTTGTAATGTCTTACTAGCATAATATATAGGTTGAAATCGTTTTTCAATCCTTTGTCCTAAAACGGCTCCCATTGCAAAATCACTTGCATCGCACATTAGTTCAAACGGTAAATTCCAATTTGGAGTTATCATAATCGGCGCATTAGTGAGTTTCTCTTTAAGAATATTAAAATATTTGATGCATTCATCTGAAAAGATGAATGGAGCATCCTTTTCTAGGAGTTTATTCATAGGATTGGCAATTTTAGAAAAATATTTTATGAAACGTCGGTAAAAACCGGCATGCCCTAGAAAACTCCTAACTCCTCTAACATTGGTGGGATGTGGAAGTTTAGCAATTACATCTACTTTAGCTCTATCCACTTCAATTCCTTCCTTTGAGATTTTATGACCAAGAACGATGCCTTCTTTAACCATGAAATGGCATTTCTCCCAATTAAGTACTAGATTTGATTGTTCGCATCTAATAAGCATTCGTTCAAGATTAACTAGATATGATTCAAATGTATCACCGAAGACTGAAAAGTCATCCATGAAAACTTCCATGCATTCTTCTATCATGTCGTGAAAAATCGCCATCATGCACCTTTGAAAGGTTGCAGGGGCGTTGCAAAGTCCAAATGGCATGCGTTTGTAAGCAAAAGTACCATAAGGGCACGTGAACGTGGTTTTTTCTTGGTCCTCGGGTGCTATTGGAATTTAAAAATATCCGGAAAAACCATCAAGAAAACAATAGTAACTGTTTCCGGCTAATCTTTCCAATATTTGATCAATGAAAGGTAAGGGAAAGTGATCTTTTCTGGTGGCGTCATTTAATTTTCTATAATCTATACAAACACGCCATCCTGTTATAGTCCTAGTAGGAATAAGCTCATTTTTCTCATTTGTGATGACAGTCATGCCACCTTTCTTAGGCACGCATTGAATTGGGCTTACCCATGGACTATCAGAAATTAGATAAATTAAACCTGCATCAAGTAGTTTAATAATTTCTTTCTTAATAACATCTTGCATATTAGGATTTAGTCTTCGTTGGCGTTGCACATACATTTTATGACCTTCTTTCATAAGAATTTTATGTGTGCAATACGAAGGACTTATTCCTTTAATATCATGAATCTTCCATGCAATGGCTGGTTTATGAGCTTTTAACACAGAAATGAGTTGAGATTTTTCATTTTCAGTAAGAGAAGACGATATTATTATAGGTAATTCAGATTCACCATGTAAATAAGCATATTCCAAATGGTTTGGAAGTGACTTTAACTCTAATGTCGGTGGTTCTTCTATCGATGATTTATATCGATATCTGTCTTCTTCTTTTAGCATTTGAATTTCTTCTGTTGTTGGTTCATATCCATTAGCCATAAGTGTAGCTAATATTTCAGTTTCATCAATTGGTTCAGTACCTTCTCCTAAAGAACATTCTCATGTTCCTTGTAATTCTGGAAATTCTTCTAACAATTCTGCATGTGATTCTATAGTTTAAATATAATAACACGTATCATCTGCGGATTGTGGTTGTTGCATGGCTCTATTAACTGAAAAAGTAACACTCTCGTCCTCTATACTTATGGTCAGTTTCTTACCGAACACGTCTATTATTGCTTTAGCCGTGTTTAAGAATGGTCTTCCTAATATGAGAGGAACTCGAGAATCTTCTTCCATGTCCAGAATAATAAAATCTACTAGAAATACTAAAGTACCAACTTTAACTAGCATGTTCTCCATTATCCCTCTAGGATATTTTACTGATCTATCGGCTAGTTTTATGCTTATTCGTGTTGGTTTCAATTCTCCAAGGTCTAGTTTAGCGTATAGTGAATACGGCATTAAATTTATACTAGCACCTAAGTCTGCCAATGCTTCTATTGAACTAAGACTACCCAGAAAACATGGAATTGTAAAACTTCCTGGATCAGATAGTTTTTTCTGGTATCTTATTCAACAGCACTGCTGAACAATTAGCATTCATAGTAACAGCCGAGAGTTCTTCCATTTTCTTTCTATTTGTGATTAGATCTTTCAGAAATTTAGCATATCTAGGCATTCTGAAATCACATCAATGAAAGGAAGATTTACATTTATCTGTTTAAACATATCCAAGAATTTGGATTGCTCGGCTTCAAATCTCTCTTTTCTCATTTTACTCGGATAAGGAAGTGGTGGTTGGTATGGTTTAACATAAGGTTTAGTCTTAACTGTGTTATCTTCATTAACCTTTTCAACTACCGGTTCTTTTTCTTTATCTTGTTCAGGCTGTGGTTCTTGTTGAGTAGGAATAGCTTCATCAGAAATTATAGGTATTTCAGGTGGTTTAAGTGTAATACCACTTCTTGTGGTAATGGCTTTAGCTATTTCATTCCGGGGGTTAGCATTTGTATCACTAGGTAGACTTCCCAGTTTTCTTTCACTTATTAACCTTGCTAGGTTACTTACTTCTTGTTCCAAATTTTGAATAGAAGCTTGTTAATTTCTAAATGCTTGACATTTTGTTCATTGGTTTGTTTCTGAGATGTGAAAAACTGCGTTTGAGATTTAACTAGCTTCGTCATCATATCTTCTAAATTTGGCTTTTTATCATCGGTTTGTGGTGGTTTGTTTTGAAAATTAGGTCTTTGCTGATTGTAAGTATTATTGGATACTTGTTGATTGCTAGGACCTTGTTGGTTGTTGTATGGAACATTTCGATTATAATTCTGCTTTTGATTGTAAATTGGTCTTGGCGGTTGATAATTATTCTGATAATTATTTCCAGGCCTTTGGTTTATGTATGAAACATTCTCTCTTTGTTCCATTGTTAGTTCAATACTGAGACAATCTTTGGTCAAATGTGGTCCTCCACACTGCTCACAACTAATTCGTATTGAGTGAATATCCTTAGTCATCTTTTCCATTCGTCTCTCGACAGCATCTATCTTTGCGGAAATGGAATCTAAGTCATGGCTAGAATTGGCTCTAGCTGCTTTAGATGATCTAACGATATCTTTTTCTTGGTGCCACTCATGTGAGTGGGAAGCAGTGTTATCAATAATTTTATAAGCATCAGTTGCTGTTTTCTTCATAATGGAACCACCAGCTGCTATATCGATATCTTTTCTTGTAGTGATGTCGCATCCTTGGTAGAATATTTGTACTATTTGACAGGTGTCTAAACCATGTTGCGGACATCCTCTCAATAACTTTCCAAATCTCGTCCACGCTTCATATAGAGTTTCATTTGGCTTCTGTGTGAACGTAACAATTTCTCCTTGAAGTCTTACGGCTTTAGATGCCGGAAAGAATTGTTTAAGAAATTTTTCAACTAAAACGTCCCATGTATCAATCGCTCCTTCAGGTAATGATTCCAACCAATCTTTGGCTTCTCCTTTTAAAGTCCAGGGAAATAACATGAGATATATCTGTTCATCGTCAACTTCTCGAATTTTAAATAGAGTGCAGATCCTATTAAAGGTACGAAGATGTTCGTTTGGATCGTCCTTCGGCGCACCACTAAATTGGCATTGATTAGTCACCATGTGTAGAATTTGTCCTTTGATTTCATAATCTGGCGCATTAATGTCTAGTTGAGTAATTGCGTGACCTTGGCCAGTGCGTTTAGCTCTCATTCGGCCTTCCATACTTAAAGGTTCCAGATTTTCCATGATTGAATTTGTTGAATCTGAATCACTAGAGGATTCTGATTTAACGGTTGGTTCCTCAACAATCTCTGTTTGAATGATTGGTGGTTTCATACGAAAGATTAATGGTTCAGGATCTATTAATTGTCCCTGAATATTCTCCGGATTCTCAATTGTGAGGTCGGGTTCAAAAAATGGATTATCGGAAATTTGAATTGGAGTACTTGGTCGACTGGATGACGATTCTAAAGAAAAATCAACGGCGACAATATTTGCTAGATGTCTTGATCCAGTTACAGGTGGTGAACGTACAAAAGGTGGTGAACGTTTTGCTTGGTGCATTCACTGAATATCCTATTAGTTTTTAAAAAGAAAGAAAAATTATATAAGTTATCAAATTAATAGACTTTTCTGATTTTGCCCACGTTTCGAATAGCCAAAAGATGCAGCAGAAGGGCAGGATTCGTTTGGTCTCAATATAATTGAGTACTGTTTGGCTCCAATAACCCGGTCCACATACAAATCCAACTATTACTATGAACCAGAAAATTTTAATGTCTATCAATTTAACCACTTAAAATAAATTTTCGTTTGAAATTTAAAGAAATATTAGATAAGAAATAGAGAAAATTCTAAGTCCTAAAAACTAGAATGGCGAGAAATAAGAGAGAAAAAGAGCGCGTCGAAAAACGTCGAAAAATAAAAAGGCAAAAAATAATAGGCGTCGAAAAATAAAAATAAGAAAGTAGCGCGTCTAAACTTAAAAAGGCACTAAAAACTAAAAATTAAAAGTTGCGTCTAAAAATATTAAAGCTTAATAGAAAAACTATATCCCAAATGGCAATATCTTAAAAAGGTACTAAAAACTTAGAACAGCGTCGCAAAATTCTAAAGCACCTAAATCATAGTCTAAAGAAAAAGAACTTAAGGGATTTTACGGCAAAGCCTAAAAATCTAGAAGTAAAAATAACTATGGCAAAAACTATGACTTAAAACTAAATACGAGCGAAAAATACAAAAATTACGCTAAAACGAATAAAAAGATACAAAATATAAAAAATATACTAAAAGTTGTAAAAAGTACAATTTTTATAAAAATATTATTTTTATATAAAACTATTAATTTTATATATTTAATAAAACTTAATATAACTTAAAAATACAAATTAAATAAAAACTAAAACTAATTAATTTAAAATTAAAACCTAATTAATATTAATATTAATATAATTAAACCCAAATTTCGCATTAAATGAGTACCAGGTTTGACCTGTCAGAGGACCTCCGCGAGTGCGGTATGGTCCAGTTCAAATTCTCCGCGAGTCGCGGAGGGTTCAATTTCAGCTCAGAAGGGTTCGATTTCTATAGGTTCAGTTTTTTTTTTTTTAAACTTATATTTTTATAAAAAGAACTTGATAAAAACTTTTATTTTTTATTTTTAAATATAGCGTTGCGCTTTCGGCG
This sequence comes from Rutidosis leptorrhynchoides, assembly GCF_046630445.1. Taxonomy (NCBI): domain Eukaryota; kingdom Viridiplantae; phylum Streptophyta; class Magnoliopsida; order Asterales; family Asteraceae; genus Rutidosis; species Rutidosis leptorrhynchoides. The sequence goes on along the minus strand of NC_092338.1, from coordinate 339,730,718 downwards.
TTTATGTTCCCCGGCAGCGGCGCCAAAAATACTTGATGTTATGCGAGGTGTATATGAAATAGCTTATATTTTACTAGGAAATACTATTAAATATGATACAATTTTACACAAGATATTTATTTATTTATAGAATGGATATACCTAAACCTTGCTACAACACTTATAGGTAGTGTACCTAATCGTACAGTAGTGTAATTTATAGTAAGTCCAGTTCGTTCCACAGGGATACACTTAAACAAGCTTAACGCTATATTAGTTTTAATCTTATAAAAATACAAATATATATATAAGTAATATTATTAATATAATGGGGGGTTTTTACGTTTTAATGACCGGTTTGTCAATTTTTATAACTTTAGTCGCAGTTAAAACCTAATGTAAAAATATTAAATAATAAATAAAAGACTTAATTTAAAGCGTAAAATAAATAACGATAATGAAATTGCGATAAATAAAATTGCGATAAAATAAACTTGCGATAATTAAAGAGTACGATAATTAAAAGTGCAATTAAATATGAAAATAAATGAATTATATATGAAATAAAAGAATTATGCTTATTTAAACTTCCATAATCATGATGTTTGACGTGTTGATTTTAGTTTATTCCCATGGGTTAATTGTTCTTTGTCCTGGATTATTCAATATGTCCGTCTGGTTTTTGTCCATAACAGTCCATCAGTCATAAATATAAAGTGCGAGCGTCCTCGTCAAATTATCCTTATACCCGAAGTTAAATATTTCAACTAATTGGGGACTTATACTGTAACAAGGTCTTAATACTTTGTTTAATCATTACACCAGGATATCGACTGCGTGTAATCCAAGGTTTTAATACTTTGTTATCAATTATGCCAAGTGTCCTTGTACATAATTTCACCCCTGTTTTAATAATTCCATAGACTATTAATCCATTCCCGTGTCCGGTTAAATGAACGATTATTCGTACATATAAATATCCCGCCCATCGTGTCCGATCGAATGTATATGGTTATTTATAGGGACGTCCAATTGTAAATCTTTATATTAAAATTAACAAACTATCATTTAGTTAAACAAATATAAAGCCCTATTAATAGCCCATAGTCTAATTTCCACAAGTGTCGTTCTTTTGTCCAAACTCCAATTATGGTACAAAACTCAATTACTCAATTTTAATATTTTTAGTCAAACATCACGATTACTTCGACATTAAATAAGCATAATAATAACTTAGCTACGAGACATTAATGAAAATAACATAAACATAACTTACAGTGGGTGTTATTAGCGTAGTGGTACACGGACAGAGTTTCGACTTACAAAACCTTAAAACATTCGACTAATCTATCCTTATTATTATCACTAACTTAAAATTAAAATTACAAATTGAGATTACGATTTGGAGTGATACTTGATACATAAAAATGGGGAAAGAAAAATATCTATAAAATATAAAAGGTATATATAAATCGTCGAAATGCATGTTCTTTTATAGGCAGAGAGTGCTCCGCGAGTGCGGCCTTTTTGGGCTTTCAAACTCCGCGAGTGCGGAGGTCGTGATTCCAGCTCATCCAAGTTTAGATCTTAGTCTGCCGACGGATTTTATTATAAATATAATATAAATATATAATTTATATAATTAATTATATATTATATTATATTTATATACATAATTAATTTATAATTTTCGATCCGTTGCGTCGTACGTTGAAAGTTGGTTCATGTCTCGGTTCCGGATTTTCGAACGTCCTTTCGTATAATTTAATATCTTGTACTTTACATTTTGCGGCTTGTACTCTTGTAATTTTGAGACGTTTCTCATCAATAATTGGAACCACTTTGATTGTACTTTGTACTTTTGAGCTTTTTGGTCGTTTGCGTCTTCAATTCATCGCATCTGTCTTTTGTCTTCACCTTTTATTATTTAAACGAATATCACTAGTGAATAGAACAATTGCAACTAAAAGCTTGTCTTTCTTGAGGGATAATGCTATGAAATATATGTTCATTTTTAGCATTATCATCCATCAAATTCCAAAGGTTTGCAGGCAGTGAATTCTTTGTAGGTGCATCCTACACGATTTCTTGCGCCGTTAGCTGCATTGCTAGATTCAGAGTTATTGTTGGTATGTAGCGCAGCCTGTACTGCGGCTATGTTTACAGCAAGAAAGGTACGAAATTCCTCTTCGCTCATATTCATGGTGTGTAGAGTAGTCGGTGCCATTTCCTTCAAAATAGCCAACTGAATCGAGTTAATCATACAGAATATTAAGAGTAGTCAATAGTATTTCGTAGCATAATATGAACTCATTTATAAAAGCTTTTTCTTCATATTAGCGTTTTATAAGTTTAAATTCAGGTACTACCTACCCGTTAAGTTCATACTTAGTAGCTAATATACAATTCAACTACTACAATTCCATATGAAAAAACTGATTATAATAATATATCACATACAAATATTCTTCAAACTTACAACTTCGCTATATTACATATAACATGAAATATAGTACACTATGGTACAGGACAGTTTTGAAGATAAATCTAGTTAATACGCAAGTTGTTCAGCAAAGGAAATAAAGACACGTAATTCATAGGTCCAGAAACAAGTCATGCATTCTGGTTTTACTAAGACGACTTCCCATCCTTGGTCTTGTGGAAAATAACCGTTATGACCATTGGCTAGGCAGCATGTTGTAATGTCGTCAAAAAGACGAGGGTTTCGTAATGTCCAACAGCCCCGTAATAATCTAAAAACCTTGTTTCTCACCCCAACTACTGAATCCGTCACTTGTCGGAAGGTTTTATTTAAAAGATGCAATCCGATGTTATTTTTCTCACTTTGGTAAGAAGCGAACATCACTAACCCGTAAGAATAACATGCTTCGTTATGTTGCATGTTAGAAGCTCTTTCTAATTCACAAAATCCTATGTTGGGATATGTTGAGTCAAAATAGGTTCTTAACCCGTAGCGTAAAATTGCATTTGGGTTCCCCGCATTTAATGCTTTAAAGAAAACACGGCGTAACTTACGGTCTCCCCAATGTGATATACCCCACCTATCAAAGGAAAGCCTTTTATAAACTAAGGCATTTTCGGAAAGTCTTTCAAATGTTTGACAAGTTAATTTCGCCATAACTAAATGTGCTGATGAATTCTGACCGACTCTAGACAAGATTTCCTCAATCATATCCTCTGGTAGGTCTTCTAAAATATTCAGTTGTCTACCCTTAACATCCATTTTGTTTTTATACTGTAAAATAGACAAGGATTAGATTCGTAAAAGATAATTAACAAACAATACAAGCAATTTTTACATAGAACATAAAAGTACAAGCACAGTACAATACATATAATACACAACATGATTACAACCCTCTAATCTGAATCACTGGTTTCTTTTTCTTCGGACTTGGTTCGTTTTCCTAATTTCCAAGGTATATATGATGTTCCTCTAATACGAGCCGTCGTTTTCCATAATGGTTTAGAAAAACCTGGTGGTTTAGAGGTTCCCGAGTCATTGTTACATTTTAGGAAATACGGATGTTGTCGATACATATAAAGTTCATCGGGGTTGGAATCGGGTTTCTCTATTTTTATACCTTTTCCCTTATTATTTTCTTTCGCTTTATTAAATTGGGTCGAGGTAATTTCTATAACATCATCGGAATCCTCATCGGGATCCGATTCATCGGAAAATTGGTAATCCTCCCAATATTTTGCTTCCTCAGCGGAAACACCATTGACCATTATTAACTTTGGTCCGTTGGTTGAGGATTTTCTTTTATTTAATCGATTTACTATAGGTATCAATATTTCTTCCTCCGGAACCTCTTCTTCTTCTGGTTCCTCCTCTTCCGATTCCTCCTCTTCTGGTTCCTCTTCTTCCGGTTCCTCCTCTTCCGGTTCCTCCTCTTCCGGTTCCTCTTCGGGAATTTGTGAATCTTCTCAAAATATATTTGATTCTTCATTATTATTAGGTGAATCAATGGGATTTGTACTAGAGGTAGACATCTATCACACAATATCAAACACGTTAAGAGATTAATATATCACATAATATTTACATGTTAATAATATATAGTGTCCAACAAAAAAAATGTTAAGCAATCGTTTTTGAAGAAAAACACGGTCGAAGTCCAGACTCACTAATGCATCCTAACAAACTCGGTAAGACACACTAATGCAATTTTCTGGTTCTCTAAGACCAACACTCGGATACCAACTGAAATACAGTTGGGGACAACCACCGTCCCACCCAGTGCCTTCCCAGCTAACCGCCTGGTGACCACTGAGTGTACCTCAGATACTGATTTTAGGGCCTGCCTCTCGGCTACTGCCAACCCTCGTAAGGGATCGCAAGGAGTAAGAGCCAATGCTTCGTCACAGGTAACACTGTGAGAACCTCCTTTACGACTAACCCGCCACACATGGACGGCGTTATACCAGCTCTGATACCAACTGAAATGTCCAGTTCATATTGATTATAAACGTTCCATATTAATTGATTTTATCGCGAGGTTTTGACCTCTATATGAGATGTTTTTCAAAGACTGCATTCATTTTTAAAACAACCATAACCTTTATTTTATCGATAAAGGTTTAAAAAGCATTACGTAGATTATCAAGTAATGATAATCTAAAATATATCGTTAACACACGACCATTACCTAATGGTTTACAATAAGAATATATTACATCAAAAATAAGTTTCTTGAATGCAGTTTTTACATAATATCATACAAGCATGGACTCCAAATCTTGTCCTTATTTTAGTATGCAACAGCGAAAGCTCTTAATAATCACCTAAGAATAAACATGCTTAAAACGTCAACAAAAATGTTGGTGAGTTATAGGTTTAACCTATATATTATCAAATCATAATAATAGACCACAAGATTTCATATTTCAATATACATCCCATACATAGAGATAAAATTCATTCATATAGTGAACACCTGGTAACCGACATTAACAAGGTGCATATAAGAATATCCCCTATCATTCCGGGAAATCCTTCGGACATGATAAAAATGAATTCGAAGTACTAAAGCATCCGGTACTTTGGATGGGGTTCGTTAGGCCCAATAGATCTATCTTTAGGATTCGCGTCAATTAGTAGATCGGTTTACTAATTCTTAGGTTACCAAGCAAAAGGGGCATATTCGGCTTCGATCATTCACCCATATAATATAGTTTCAATTACTCGTGTCTATTTCGTAAAACATTTATAAAACTACATGTATTCTCATCCCAAAATATTAGATTTTAAAAGTGGGACTATAACTCACTTTCATAGATTTTTAATTCGTCGGGAAGTAAGACTTGGCCACTGGTCGATTCATGAACCTATAACAAATATGTACATATATATCAAATTATATTCAAAATATATTTACAACACTTTTAATACATTTTGATGTTTTAAGTTTATTAAGTCAGCTGTCCTCGTTAGTAACCTACAACTAGTTGTCCAAAGTTAGATGTACAGAAAAAAATTGATATATATTATCTTGAATCAATCCACGACCCAGTGTATACACGTCTCAGGCTAGATCACAACTCAAATTATATATATTTTTGGAATCAACCTCAACCCTGTATAGCTAACTCCCACATTACTGCATATAGAGTGTCTATGGTTGTTCCAAATAATATATACACATGGGTCGATATGATATGTCAAAACATTTGCATACGTGTCTATGGTATCCTAAGATTACATAATATATTAGAATACATGTATAATACAATATAAGTTAGCTAGGATATGATTAATATAGATTTGTTACCAATTTTCACGTAGCTACAACAAGATAAATTATCCAATCTTGTTTTACCCATAACTTCTTCGTTTTAAATCCGTTTTGAGTGAATCAAATTGCTATGGTTTCATATTGAACTCTATTTTATGAATCTAAACAGAAAAAGTATAGTTTTATAGTCGGAAATATAAGTTACAAGTGGTTTTTGTAAGAGGTAGTCATTTCAGTAGAAAGAACGACGTCTTGATGACCATTTTGAAAAACATACTTCCACATTGAGTTTAACCATGATTTTTGGATACAGTTTCATGTTTATAAGAAAAATCATTTTCCCAGAAGAACAACTTTTAAATCAAAGTTTATCATAGTTTTTAATTAACTAACCCAAAACAGCCCGCGGTGTTACTACGACGGCGTAAATTCAGTTTTACGGTGTTTTTCGTGTTTCCAGGTTTTAAATCATTAAGTTAGCATATCATATAGATATAGAACATGTGTTTAGTTTATTTTAAAAGTCAAGTTAGAAGGATTAACTTTTGTTTGAGAACAAGTTTAGAATTAACTAAACTATGTTCTAGTGATTACATATTCAAATCTTCGAATAAGATAGTTTTATATGTTTGAATGGAATGATATTATGAACATCATTACTACCTCAAGTTTAGTAGGTAAACCTACTGGAAGTGACAAGAAATGATCTAGCTTTAAAGTATCTTGGATGGCTTGAAAGTTCTTGAAGTAGAATCATGACACGAAAACAAGTTCAAGTAAGATTATCACTCGAATTAAGATAGTTATAGTTATAGGAATTGAATATAAGTTTGTATATGAGTATTACCTTGATTTAGAATGATATCTTACTGTAAACAACAAGAATTTCTTGAGGTTGGATGATCACTTTACAAGATTGGAAGTGAGCTAGTAAACTTGGAAGTATTCTTGATTTTATGAAACTAGAACTTGTAGAATTTATGAAGAACACTTAGAACTTGAAGATGGAACTTGAGAGAGATAAATTAGATGAAGAAAATTGAAGAATGAAAGTGTTTGTAGGTGTTTTTGGTCGTTGGTATATGTATTAGATATAAAGGATATGTAATTTTGTTTTCATGTAAATAAGTCATGAATGATTACTCATATTTTTGTAATTTTATGAGATATTTCATGCTAGTTGTCAAATGATGGTTCCTGATAGTGCTCCAAATGAACATATATTTAGTAGCAATATCCTCCCAATATGTAAAATATTTAGTTGTAATTTTCCTATTTTAAGTTGTAACCGTTTATACTAAATAAGTGCGAAGACAAAAGGCGAAAACGATGATTTGAAGACGCAAATGACCAAAAAGCTCAAATGTACAAGATACAATCCAAGTGGTTCAATTTATTGATGAGAAATGTCTAAAAATGACAAAAGTACAAGTTGCGGAACGCAAAGTACAAGATATTAAATTATACGAAAGGACGTTCGAAAATTCAGAACCGGGACCTGAGCCAACTATCAACGCCCGACGCAACGGACCAAAAATTATGAGTCTACTATGAACAAGAATATAACATAATATATATATAATTATATAAAATTATATATATTATATTATATAATTAAATATAACGTCGACAAGCTAGCAAACAAAGCAATTGGGCATGGCCGGCCTGGCCATGCGATCGCATGAGATTAACACTGAGAACTCATGCGATCGCATGAGCCTCAGGATCAGACCACATCTTTAAATAGCCAGCCTTTCTGCTCGATTCTTTAACACATATACATATATACTCCTCTGTAATAATATATATATATATATATATATATATATATATATATATATATATATATATATATATATATATATATATATATATATAGTATAGTTTAGTTTTATATTAGATTAGTTTTGGGTTATGCAAAGGTTATTTTACGGGTTTTAAAGTCAGAGCTCTGTCCGTGTAACACTACGCGATAAATAATCAATGTAAGCTATGTTCTTCTTTTTAAATTAATGTCTCGTACTTAAGTTATTATTATGCTTATTTAAGACGAAGTAATCATGATGTTGGACTAAAAATAATTACTAAAAATGGGTAGTTGGGCTTTGTACCATAATTGGGGTTTGGACAAAAGAACGACATTTGTGGAAATTAGACTATGGGCTATTAATGGGCTTTATATTTGTTTAACTAAATGATAGTTTGTTAATTTTAATATAAAGATTACAATTGGACATCCCTATAAATAACCATATACACTCGATCGGACACGATGGGCGGGATATTTATATGTACGAATAATCGTTCATTTAACTGGATACGGAAATGGATTAATAGTCTATGGAATTATTAAAACAGGGGTAAAATTATGTACAAGGACAATTGGCATAATTGATAACAAAGTATTAAAACCTTGGGTTACACGCAGTCGATATCCTGGTGTAATTATTAAACAAAGTATTAAAACCTTGTTACAGTTTAAGTCCCCAATTAGTTGGAATATTTAACTTCGGGTATAAGGATAATTTGACGAGGATACTCGCACTTTATATTTATGACTGATGGACTGTTATGGACAAAAACTAGACGAACATATTAAATAATCCAGGACAAAGGACAATTAACCCATGGGCATAAAACTAAAATCAACACGTCAAACATCATGATTACGGAAGTTTAAATAAGCATAATTCTTTTATTTCATATTTAATTGCACTTTTAATTATCGCACTTTTATTTATTGTCATTGTATTTAATTGCACTTTTAATTATTGTATTTTATTTCGTCGCACTTTTATTTATCGCAATTTCATTATCGTTACTTACTTTACGTTTTAAATTAAGTTGTATTTATTTTTAATATTTTACATTAGGTTTTAACTGCGACTAAAGTTTTAAAATCAACAAACCGGTCATTAAACGGTAAACCCCCTTTTTATATATTATTATATATATTTTGTACAAATATAGTTATTTAAAATATAGTGTGAAATAAGCCATCTCCCTGTGGAATGAACCGGACTTACTAAAAACTATACTACTCTACAATTAGGTACACTGCCTATAGTGTTGTAGCAAGGTTTAGGTATATCCCATCTGTAAATAAATAAATATCTTGTGTAAAATTGTATCGTATTTAATAGTATTTTCCTGCTAAAATTTATAAGCTATTTTATATACACCTCGCATAACTATCAAGTTTTTGGCGCCGCTGCCGGGGATCCGGCGAAACACTATATTTTATAAATATATTTGTATATCATTTTTAGAAAAACAATAAAAATATAAAAAGAAAAAAAACCAAAAATATAAAAAGAAAAACAAAAATTTATATATTTTTAAGAGTTTGTTAAAAGTTTTATAAAGTTTCTTTATTTTTATTTTAGTTTATAAAAATATAAGTTTTATTTAAAAACATAAAATTAGAAAACAGAAAAAAAAATTAAATAAAAACTCTCGGGCCCGAACACTGTAACAGCCCAACTCCTGGCCTGAAACCCTACCTCATGCGATCGCATGAGATTTTAACTATCAAACCATGCGATCGCATGGCTTGACTTGACAGGCCTGGTAACCTCAGCCGACAGTTTAGGGTTTAAATTAATAATAATTATTAATTTTAAAACCCTAATTAGGTTAGATTAGTTATTTATTTAATTTAGTTATTTATTTAATTTGTATTTTTAAGTTTAATTAGTTTTATAAAATATAAAATTAATACTTTTATAAAATAAATAATATAAAAATAATATTTTTATAAAAATTGTATTTTCATAAACTTTAGTTTTATTTTTATATTTTGTACCTTTTTAATCGTTTTAGTGTAATATTTGTATTTTTCGCTCGTACTTGGTTTTAATTATAGTTTTTGCCTTAGTTATTTTTACTTCTAGATTTTTAGGCTTTGCCGTAAAATTCCTTAAGTACTTTTTCTTTAGACTAAGATCTAGGTGCTTTAGAATTTTGCGACGCCATTTTTATATTTTAGTACTTTTTTAAGATATTGCCATTTGGGATATAGTTTTACTTGTAAGCTTTAATATTTTTAGACGCAACTTTTAATTTTTAAGTTTTTAGTTCCTTTTTAAGTTTCGACGCGCTACTTTCTTATTTTTATTTTTCGACGCCTATTATTTTTCAAACTTTTATTTTTCGATGTTTTTCGACGCGCTTCTTTTTCTTTCTTATTTCTCGACGATCTAGTTTTTAGGACATAGAATTTTCTATTTCTTCTCTAAAATTTCAATAACGACAAATTATTTTAAGCGGTTAAATTGATAGACATCCAAATTTTCTGGTTCGTAGTAATAGTTGGATTTGTTAGTGGCTGAGTTGTGAGCTTCCGATTTAAAGGGTTCTGGCTCCCTGCTGCATCTATTGGCTATTCGAAACGTGGGCAAAATCAGAAAAGTCTATTAATTTGATAACTTATATAATTTTTAGTTTTATAACTAATAGGATAATTAGTGAATGCACCACATTGTAGCTAAAATTTGACCATCGCAATAAAATGAAAATTTTTGAAAACAAGGCTATGGAAACTCTTTTTGATATCCAAAATCAATTAAATCAATACTCTCAAACGGGTGCTGATGACAATTTGTTCGGTCAATCTTGGATCACGAATGACGAAACAATAACTGGTTGTGAAATATATGGAGTTTATCACTCAACATGGGAATGTTATTATTACGTACCTATGGATAATTACGCACCCATGGAACCTGAATGGAACGATTATGAAGAATACAATTCATATTGGGATTATTCCCAAGAATATTTCCAAACTCAACAACCAGTAGACGAGGAAAATTATGTGTCTGAAAATCTTTTAGACAATATGAAAATCAAACTCGAAGAACTCGAAGCTCAAAATGAACAAATGAGAGAGTTTATAAATCGGCAAGCTGAAACTCTATCAGATTACACACCTGTTGATCTGAGGAGTATTGTGCAAGAAAATCTCATATCATCGAATTTTGATGAATTCGAGAGCTCCGAAATCACCAATTATCCCGATGATACTTTTTATTTAGCTTTACCAATTTCAAAACATATCGACACATTAGCCTCTACCAACGAAATCATCGATCCATCAATGGATGAAGAAGAAGTAAGGGTGACAAATTGGTACTCTTGGGAAAATGATAACGTTGAAAATTTTACCCCAGAGACCAAAATGGTGGGACCGATAAGTACCATTAATGAAGAAGAATTTGCTTCGATCCCAAAATTCACCATTCCACAACCTTCCAACCCAATATTCTCAATAGACGAGTCATCTACCAAAGATGAACTACAAGCTGTAATAGATATTGACACCTCGAATTTCACCCAATTGGGTAATAGAAGTGAAAACTTTGATCCCGAGAATAAAAGGAAGGAAATGTTAGGAATTGTCCACCCTATAGAAATATGTATGTCGGTGTATATAGATCCATTTGACCAAGAACCAGAAAAGAGACATATCCATTTACTAAAAGCTACACTTAAAAAAGAATTAAGTAGTGACGATCGGGTGGGTCTAAACTTTAAACCCATTGATATATTTTATACCACCCGAGATGTAAATAACTGGCTCACTATTCTAATTCGTGGAACTTATTCTACCGACTTCACATGTCGTCAGCTAAGTGTGGGGAAGTCTAACCCCACTTAACGTTAAATTAGGGGTTCGGGTTAGTGCATAACTCGTTAATAAAAATGCATGATGAGTTAGGGTAAAAGACGTATTTTTAAAAATTAGCAAACAGTTCAGAAAAGCAACCATTTTTGAAGAAAAACATGGGTGATAAAACAAGAAGGAATGAACGATGAGGCGCGCCATCTATCATTCAACGAGCTTTGTAATTACAAACTGGGTATTTTCAATCACTTTTCTACACTAATCACCCTCATGAATTTATAATTAGAGTCTGATTTCATGCAAATGAGGGCATTGCATGATCTCAAGTGTAGGGAAGGGTTATAAATTCTCTCGGGTTTATACTTGGCTTATTTTCTAAATATTGTGAAAATTTTATAATTTTTCAACTAAATGAATTCAAAATCATGTTTATACATATTTATGAACGATAAAACTAGGTGTTAATTCCGAAATTATCGTTACCTCGAAAAGGACATAAATTGAGAAACACCCTAAAACGCTTGAATTCATTTAAAATGGAATTAAGGAGAAAAAAAGGCAAAGAAAGAAACTAAGTGTGGGGAGAATGTACCAAGTTATTCAATTAAAAACTATCTATCACATGTTTTTGTAAAGTTATTGCAGGTGCTTTTATTTTGGACTAAATTAACTGGTTTACCCGATTTACTATAAGAAAGATGGATCTACACGATGAATCAATTCCATCATTAAAAGGAAGTAAAGTCTTCCGAAAAAGAAACGCGCTTCTTGATATAGGTCATGAAGTTGTCGTCCAGACCAGCTGTAGGTTGACGAAAAATCTAGAAAAGTCATCACTAAAATCAGCAGGAAATCCACGGACCTCAGCATCAAACAGGGTCGCCATGTGGTCAGACTTATCCTAACCATGAGAGGATCTGTCTCGTAAAATGGGGAGGGTGCCGTGTAAATTAACTTGATAAGACTAATGAATCAGAACCCCAGAAAAAGATAATCTCCTTAAAGATTAAAAATCAGCATTTAAACCTGATATTACTCAATCCTTGAGATTGACCTTAAAGATTGAGAATTCAAACTCATGGAATTCGATGATATCTAAACTCGAGCTTGAACGAGAAAATATTTTGATCAAAATTACAAACCGATTTGTTTTCTAAAAACCCATTTTCAATGCGTTCATTACCATTGAACGTAAAATCCTAGGAATTCACCTGGAATTCATTAGGTCACCTGAACCAAATCGGGTGTCAACCGTAAGAACGGTGGTTGCATAGCATGGTCAAAGACAGGACCTTGTACCAGACCAGAAAATTATAAGGGTGAGCTTTACTATTGCTCCTACAAAGGATAATAATTGCGTCTGACATGTTATAGACCATAATTAAAAGCATGTCAGGGGACATTGCCTTAACAGTTGCTTGTTCAATGCTTTCCTTTACAACCGGACGGTAGTTTATCGAAAGGTAATATTCGGAGCAAGTATACTGGACGTGTTGCTTTCCTAATACAAGGTTAGCAAGTGGGTGACACAAAACCATAAGTTTTGAGCTAAAATTTTCAAATCTGAAACCCACAAAACCCACAAAAATAATTTGCAAACACCAGTGAAGGGTTATTCTAGAAAACTTATCTAGGGTAAAAGCTAGAATGAATTTTCAAAAGATCAAATGTTTTCATAAAGATCCAATTTCCTTAAGGATCTAAATTTTAATAGTCATGTGGGACTGTAAACCACACCGTTACTATCATTATTTATACCGCCGTATCAAAATCACTAATGTATAAAGTGTGAAGAATAAAGAAGTGATTCGTGTGATTTAATTTCAAGTTCTGTATTGCTTGAGGACAAGCAACGTTCAAGTGTAGGGATATTTGATAGTGCTCCAAATGAACATATATTTAGTAGCAATATCCTCCCAATATGTAAATTATTTAGTTATAATTGTCCTATTTTAATTTGTAATCGTTTATACTAAATAAGTGCGAAGACAAAAGGCGAAAACGACGATTTGAAGACGCGAATGACCAAAAAGCTCAAATCTACAAGATACAATCCAAGTGGTTCAATTTATTGATGAGAAACGTCTAAAAATGACAAAAGTACAAGTTGCGGAACGCAAAGTACAAGATATTAAATTATACGAAAGGACGTTCGAAAATCCGGAACTGGGACCTGAGCCAACTATCAACGCCCGACGCAACGGACCAAAAATTATGAGTCTACTATGCACAAGAATATAATATAATATATATATAATTATATAAAATTATATATATTATATTATATAATTAAATATAACGTCGACAAGCTAGCAAACAAAGCAATTGGGCATGGCCAGACTGGCCATGCGATCGCATGAGATTAACACTGAGAACTCATGTGATCGCATGAGCCTCAGGATCAGACCACATCTTTAAATAGCCAGCCTTTCTGCTCGATTCTTTAACACATATACATATATACTCCTCTGTAATAATAATAATATATATATATATATATATATATATATATATATATATATATATATATATATATATATATATATATATATAGTGTAGTTTTATATTAGATTAGTTTTGGGTTATGCAAAGGTTATTTTACGGGTTTTAAAGTCGGAGCTCTGTCCGTGTAACACTACGCGATAAATAATCAATGTAAGCTATGTTCTTCTTTTTAAATTAATGTCTCGTACTTAAGTTATTATTATGCTTATTTAAGACGAAGTAATCATGATGTTGAACTAAAAATAATTACTAAAAATGGGTAATTGGGCTTTGTACCATAATTGGGGTTTGGACAAAAGAACGACATTTGCAGAAATTAGACTATGGGCTTTATATTTGTTTAACTAAATGATAGTTTGTTAATTTTAATATAAAGATTACAATTGGACGTCCCTATAAATAACCATATACACTCGATCGGACACGATAGGCGGGATATTTATATGTACGAATAATCGTTCATTTAACCGGATACGGAAATGGATTAATAGTCTATGGAATTATTAAAATAGGGGTAAAATTATGTACAAGGACACTTGGCATAATTGATAACAAAGTATTAAAACCTTGGGTTACACGCAGTCGATATCCTGGTGTAATTATTAAACAAAGTATTAAAACCTTGTTACAGTTTAAGTCCTCAATTAGTCGGAATATTTAACTTCGGGTATAAGGATAATTTGATGAGCATACTCGCACTTTATATTTATGACTAATGGACTATTATGGACAAAAACCAGACGGACATATTAAATAATCCAGGACAAAGGACAATTAACTCATGGGCATAAAACTAAAATCAACACGTCAAACATCATGATTACGGAAGTTTAAATAAGCATAATTCTTTTATTTCATATTTAATTGCACTTTTAATTATCGCACTTTTATTTATTGTCATTGTATTTAATTTCACTTTTAATTATTGTATTTTATTTCATCGCACTTTTATTTATCGCAATTTCATTATCGTTATTTACTTTACGTTTTAAATTAAGTTGTATTTATTTTTAATATTTTACATTAGGTTTTAACTGCAACTAAAGTTTTAAAATCGACAAACCGGTCATTAAACGGTAAACCCCCTTTTTATATATTATTATATATTATTATATATTATTATATATTATTATATATATTTTGTACAAATATAGTTATTTAAAATATAGTGTGAAATAAGCCATCTCCCTATGGAACGAACCGGACTTACTAAAAACTATACTACTTTATGATTAGGTACACTGCCTATAGTGTTGTAGCAAGGTTTAGGTATATCCCATCTGTAAATAAATAAATATCTTGTGTAAAATTGTATCGTATTTAATAGTATTTTCCTGCTAAAATTTATAAGCTATTTTATATACACCTCGCATAACTATCAGTTTCCACATGTGTTAGGTGACTCACATGGGCTACTAAGAGCTGATCATTGGAGTGTATATATGTAACATCCTCAATCGGGCCTAGATGTAAGATTACTAGATTGCCCTTAAGTTTGTATTGCGTTATTATATGCTTTTATTTTTATTTAATATTTATTATTAAATAATGATGTGGTTAGGACCAGTTTATGACAAAGGTCACAGAACAGGTTTGTTTATTTAATTTGGACTCCGTTTGGGTTGCCAAATGACGTACGAAAGATATCAGATAACTGATAAATACCCGTGTGTTGTACAGTGTGGGAATTAAACCCACTTTTGATGTCTAGAGCTGGTCATTTCTTGCATTTTCCAGATTCTTCCCAAACCACCCCGTTCTTCATCTTCCTCACCTACAATCAAACCCTAATCCTTGATTCTTGTTTTAGAGCTCAAATTGTTCATATCTTTGTGTTCCTTGTGATTCACTGATTCTTTTAAGGTAAGAATCACAAGCTTTCATGCTCCAATCTTTGTGAAATTTAAGGTTTTGTGTTAGTTTTCATAAAAGTGTAAATTTGTGTCAAAATAAGTTATTTAAGTGTTGTTATGGTCAAATTGTTGTGGATTTTGAGTCTATAACAAGTAGTGAACAAGTTGTGGTCGATTTTGGTGTTTAAAACGAGCTCTAGATCGAGATTTGGGGATTTCATCGTGAAGTCCGTAGCCTTTGTTCTGTTTCTGATGAAGATGAACACACTCGGCCGACTGTTGGTCGATAGTCGACCGACTGAGGGTTGAACCGACCGATTGACGAAGACAACCGACCGACTGTTGAGTGAACCGACCGACTGAGATTTTCCTTCGGCCGATTGATGTAATACCAAATGAATCGACCGACTGGGAAGGTCAGTCGACCGGTTGTGTCGACAGTCGATCGGTTGTGTTGACAGTCGACCGACTGTAAGAGTCAGTCGACCGACTGAGTGTCCAGGGCAGAATATTTTACCTAAGTGTTGATTTTTAGCCGTTATGCTGCCCGTTTGTATTTTGGTGTTTAGGATGTAAATTTTGAAAGTGCACAAGTGTTAAGTAGAAAATTTTTAGCGGACAGTTTTCTGACAAAATTTTCTGTATTGTGTTATTTGGTGTTTATGGACATAAACTAACTCGTGTATATGTATTTCTCAGGAGAAAAGGAGAAATAGAAGGTTCAGTGATTAGATAGCTGAACACCTTCTCGTTTGCTGGTATTTGGTGAGTGGGACTAACTGGAGAATATAGTATCTAGAAGCATGTTATATTATGATTGCCATGCTTGTTAGATATACTTATTGTTGTGGTTAGTTAGTTCTTGTGATGACTGCATGTTAGTTGATGCTTGTCTGCTGGAGCCCAGTGCGTCCCTATTGTGTGGTAGCCTCGGTAGGAGAGATCAACCTGCGGGTTGGGTTCCTCTGTGGTAGCTTAGACAGCCGTGGTGTATATATATGTGAATGACGCGTCCGTCGCGTGTGGATTATGTATATACATACGGTGGTGGAGGAACTTCTGGTAAGCCCCAGTCAGATCAGCTGGTGGTTAATGGTTTGGCCGAGCCGCCAGAGTCTCTGTAGACGGCACTTGGGTGATGTTTGTGTGTTAGACTATTGTGACATGATTAGTATAACACTTATGTATGCTATGGTCTGTAGTTAGTAGTACTCACTTAGCTTCGTGCTAATTCCCCTCCATCTCCTCCCTGCAGGTTGTTAGCTTTTGTAGATAGTGCTTTTGGGAGAAGACGGGCATGATGATGTTATGTTTGACAGGATTAACTCTGTTGTGATCTTTTATAGTTTAAACTGCGAACTTTTGTAAACTGATTGTAACTACATCTTCTTCGTATAAACATGTATTTTGTAATGACACGTGACACTGGTTGTCTTAGCAATAGTTAATGTTTATATTGTAATTAATAAATAAATGCTTCCGCCACGTATTAAAAAAAATCAGCGGTGTCACAAGTTGGTATCAGAGCTGAGTTTGGCAGCATGTGCATTGTGATCTACATGTCATGTTCCCAAACTTAGAAGAGTCATGTCAAACATAACATGCTGGGGATGGGTTAAGTGAGTATTAGGACAGGATATGTGTTAGTTTTTAGTACTAACAGAATTTATACTAAGCTTTGGTGTGAGTGTTGTGGTAGTGCAGCAATGACAGATAATGAAGCAACCGCTACTGGCCCTGCTGCCCCTGGAACTGGTATATTCCGAGCCCCTGACGAAGATGGACATGTGCCTTTAGAAGAAGAAACTTCTCAAGAAGTAATAGAACTTCAAAGTCGGTTACTAGAAGCTCAGGAGAAAATTAAGGAATTGGAACAAGAACTGGCGCAATGGAACCTAATACCACTGCGTTAAATACAACCTTTCATCCTAACTTTTATAATTAAGCCGATGGCAGTTCTCAGTCACAGTTTCCACAAAATACCTATCAAAACTATCAAATGCCATTTCTATTTAACCAGACTTTTCCTAATCAAATGATGTACCCATTTCAAGTCCCTGAGATAAGAAGGAAGTGTACCTATAAATAGTTTATGGACTACAAACCTCCTGAGTACAGCGGTCACACGAACCCTACGATGACCCTCAATTGGCTAAGAGAAGTGGAGAGGGCGTTGGAAGCATGTTTTTGTGAGCCAGAATCCATGGTGTTATTTGCTAGTAGGCTTCTCAAAGGTGAAGCAATGGAATGGTGGGACTCTATCACTGCATATCTACCTAAAGAACAGATCAGTCAAATTACCTAGGAACAATTTGCTGCTAAAGTTCGTGAGCAGTATTGTTCTGAGTATGAGATGGAGAGATTAAAAACCGAGTTTCTGAGTATGAAGATGACAGAAAGTATGACGATTGATGAGGTTTTCAGAGATTTCACGTCTAAGCTAAGGTTCGTTCAACAGTGGGTACCAACTGAGAAAGATAAGATTCAGCATTTTATGCAGGTGATTAAGCCAGAATATAGAACAGTTGTGAGATTTGCAACCACATTGGCACAGGCTCATGTGATGGCTAAAGTTACTGAAGGTGATATAATGGCAGCGAAAAGAGAAAGTTCAAAAGGTGGATCTTTTGGAGGAAAATTAGAAAGTCAATCGGGTGGTCAGTTTGTTCAGCAATCAAGTAAGCAATCCGGTTTTCGTGGTAAGAAGTCAGGTGGGTTTAAACAGATAAGTAAGTCTGGTATTAGTAGATCGGGTTCAAGTCAGTCTGGGTGGTGTAATGTTTGTAAGTCGACCCATCTCGGTCCGTGTTCTCCAATGACAAGAAGGTGTTTGAAATGGGGAGTGTTAGGACATGAATCAACAGCTTGTTCATTTAAGTCTAATGTTTGTTGGAGTTGCTATCAAGAGGGGCATAGATCTGCTAATTGTCCATCTGCGTCAAGAGCCGGTTCTGTGGCAGGGTCAGGAGCAAGGTCAGTTACTTCTGGGGGATCTTCTGCTTCTACTGCCGGGCAAAAGAGAAAGAATCCTCTAACAGCAGAGGCAAGGGCGTTTCAGATGACGGTAGACGCTGCAACCACTACCGATGACGTCATTACTGGTATGTTCTTGGTTAATTCCTTGCCAGCTCGTGTGTTATTTGATTCAGGAGCGAATCGTTCTTTTATGTCCTTAGGCTTCTGTAATAAGTTGAAGTTTCCTGTTAGGATGTTAGATGAGCCTTTGGGAATAGAAGTAGCTGATGGTAAAATGGTTCCATGCACATCATCTGTGTCTAGAATTACCATCCAAATTGACGGCCATTCCTTCCCTTTAAATTGTTTGTTGATGCCTATACCTAGATTTGATGTAGTCATAGGTATGAATTGGTTAAGAACTAATAGGGCTAATATTAAGTGTGATAAGAAGATGATTTCTTTCCATTTGGACGATGGATCCCGAGTGATAGCTAGGGGAGAGCGCAGTGGATTTAACTTCCCTATGGTTTCCCTAATGAAAGCTCAGAAGGCAATAACGAAAGGATGTGATTCATTCTTAGCCTACGTGATTGATGTTAAGAAAGAGAAGAAGCAGGTGATCGATTTTCCCGTTGTGTCAGAATTTCCAGAAGTATTTCCAGATGATTTACCAGGGTTACCTCCAGTACGTGAAGTAGAGTATAAAATTGATTTGGTTCCAGGTGCTACGCCGGTTGCAAAAGCTCCTTACAGATTAGCTCCGTCAGAAATCCGAGAAATGATGTCTCAGATTCAGGAACTGTTAGATAAGGGGTTTATTCGACCAAGTTCTTCACCGTGGGGTGCTCCTGTTTTGTTTGTGAAAAAGAAAGATGGGTCACTTCGTATGTGTATAGATTACCGCGACTTAAATAAGAGAACAATCAAGAATAAGTATCCATTACCAAGAATAGATGATTTATTTGATCAGTTATAGGGTGCTTCTTACTTTTCAAAGATTGATTTGCGTTCAGGGTATCATCAGGTACGTGTTGCAGAGAACGATATACCGAAAACAGCGTTTAGAACTAGATATGGTCATTATGAGTTTTTAGTTATGCCATTTGGGTTAACAAACACGCCAGCAGTGTTTATGGATCTCATGAACAGGGTGTGTCGTCAGTATCTTGACAAGTTTATGATTGTCTTCATAGATGATATCTTGATATATTTGAAAACCGAGAAAGATCATTCTACACATTTGAGATTGGTATTAGAACTCTTGAAACAGGAACAGTTGAACGCTAAATTTTCTAAGTGTGAATTTTGGTTGCGGGAAGTACAGTTTCTGGGTCATGTGATTTGTGAACAGGGTATTAAAGTAGATCAGTCTAAGACAGAGGCCGTAATGAATTGGAACTCACCGAAAACGCCGACAGAAATTAAGAGTTTTCTGGGTTTAGCAGGTTATTACCGATAATTTATCAACGACTTCTCAAAAATAGCAGTCCGTTGAATAAGTTAACTAGAAAAGATGTAGCCTTTCGATGGACTGATGAACAAGAAAATGCTTTTCAGACTTTCAAACAGTTGTTATGTCAAGCACCGGTTTTAGCTTTACCAGAGGCAACAGAAGATTTTGTGGTCTACTGCGATGCGTCATGTGCAGGTCTGGGTTGCGTTTTGATGCAGAGAAATAAAGTTATAGCATATGCTTCACGACAGTTGAAGAATCATGAACGAAACTACCCTACTCACGATTTAGAGTTAACTGCAGTTGTGTTTGCTTTGAAGATTTTGAGACATTATTTGTATGGTACACATTGTGATTTATATACAGATCATAAGAGTCTTCAATATATCTTTTCGCAGAAAGAATTAAATATGCGTCAACGTTGATGTTTAGAATTGATTAAAGACTACGATTGTGAAATTAAGTACCATCCGGGTAAAGCAAATGTGGTCGCAGATGCTCTGAGTCGCAAGAAAACCATCGAAAATGTTAGATTTATGAGAATTGAAATAGTTTCAGACTTGATTGATCGATTGAAAAGCGTTCAGTTAGTAGCTTTGAATGACGAAAACCTAAAGACTGAACAAATGACTAAAAGAAAATTTGACCTATGCAATGATTCTAGAGGATTAAAGACCTATAAAGATCGAATTTGGGTGCCTATGCTTGGAGATTTGAGGGATTTAATCCTTACTGAAACGCATAAATCGAGATTATCAGTGCATCCAGGTAGTACAAAGATGTATAGAGACTTGAAAACATTGTATTGGTGGCCGACAATGAAGACATATGTTGCAGGTTTCATTGAGAAATGTCATATTTGTGCGCAAGTTAAGGCAGAACATCAGAAACCGTATGGATCTCTAAGACAGTTAGAAATTACTCAGTGGAAATGGGATCATATAACGATGGATTTTGTAACCAAGTTACCCCGAACCCAGAAAGGTCACGACATGATCTGGGTGATTGTGGATCGTTTAACAAAGAGTGCTCACTTCTTAGCTACTCGTGAAACCGCTTCGTTGAGTGATTTGGCCAATTTATACTTAAAATAGATCGTTAGTCGACATGGTATACCATTGTCAATAGTTTCTGATAGAGATACTAGGTTTGTATCGAACTTCTGGAATAGTCTACAATAGAATCTGGGTACGCGGGTGAATTTAAGTACAGCATATCATCCACAAACAGACGGTCAGAGTGAACGAACGATTCAAACGTTAGAAGACATGTTGAGAGCGTGTGTCTTAGAATATGGTGGTTCTTGGGATTCGCATCTTCCACTGATAGAGTTTGCTTACAACAATTCGTATCATTCGAGTATCAGAATGCCACCGTATGAAATGTTATATGGTCAAAAATGAAGAACTCCTACGTGTTGGTTAGAAGCAGGTGAGAAACAATTTGCAGGACCCGAAATTGTTCAGTTAACTGCAGAAAAGGTTGAAATTGCACGTGAGAAGTTAAAAGCAGCCAGAGACCGACAAAAGATGTATGCTGATCCGCGCAGACGTCCTGTGACATTTAATGTAGGTGATCGTGTTTATCTGAAAGTTTCGCCATGGAAAGGGGTGATCAGATTTGGTAAACGTGGTAAACTAGCACCGAGATTTATTGGGCCATTCCCTATCAAAGAAATTTTAAATGATCAAACTGTTGTTTTAGATCTTCCATCAGAGTTAGCAGGAATTCACAACACGTTCAATGTGTGTTATTTAAGGAAGTGTAAAGTAGACGATGAAAGTTTGATTCTTCCGCTGAAGGATTTGAAAGTGGATTTAAGTAAGAAATTAGTAGAAGAGCCGGTTAGAATAGTAGACAAGAAAGTCACCAAGCTAAGAAAGAAACAGATTCCAATGGTATTAGTGGAGTGGCGACATAGTTTAGGTTCTAACTTGACATAGGAAACCAAGGAGTTAATGAGAGCGCGCTATCCTCAGTTGTTTGACCTTGACCAATTCCGAGGACGGAATCTTCTAAAGGGGGTAGATTTGTAACATCCTCAATCGGGCCTAGATGTAAGATTACTAGATTGCCCTTAAGTTTGTATTGCGTTATTATATGCTTTTATTTTTATTTAATATTTATTATTAAATAATGATGTGGTTAGGACCAGTTTGTGACAAGGGTCACAGAACAGGTTTGTTTATTTAATTTGGACTCTGTTTGGGTTGCCAAATGACGTACGAAAGATATCAGATAACTGATAAATACCCGTGTGTTGTACAGTGTGGGAATTAACCCCACTTTTGATGTCTAGAGCTGGTCATTTCTTGCATTTTCCAGATTCTTCCCAAACCACCCCGTTCTTCATCTTCCTCACCTACAATCAAACCCTAATCCTTGATTCTTGTTTTAGAGCTCAAATTATTCATATCTTTGTGTTCCTTGTGATTCACTGATTCTTTTAAGGTAAGAATCACAAGCTTCCATGCTCCAATCTTTGTGAAATTTAAGGTTTTGTGTTTGTTTTCATAAAAGTGTAAATTTGTGTCAAAATAAGTGATTTAAGTGTTGTTATGGTCAAATTGTTGTGGGTTTTGAGTCTATAACAAGTAGTGAACAAGTTGTGGTCGATTTTGGTGTTTAAAACGAGCTCTAGATCGAGATTTGTGGATTTCATCGTGAAGTCCGTAGCCTTTGTTCAGTTTCTGATGAAGATGAACACACTCGGCCAACTGTCGGTCGACAGTCGACCGACTGAGGGTTGAACCGACCGATTGACGAAGACAACCGACCGACTGTTGAGTGAACCGACCGACTGAGATTTTCCTTCGGCCGATTGATGTAATACCAAATGAATCGATCGACTGGGAAGGTCAGTCGATCGATTGTGTCGACAGTCGACCGACTGTAAGAGTCAGTCGACCGACTGAGTGTCCAGGGCAGAATATTTTACCTAAGTGTTGATTTTTAGCCGTTATGCTGCCCGTTTGTATTTTGGTGTTTAGGATGTAAATTTTGAAAGTGCACAAGTGTTAAGCAGAAAATTTTTAGCGGACAGTTTTCTGACAAAATTTTCTGTATTGTGTTATTTGGTGTTTATGGACATAAACTAACTCGTGTATATGTATTTCTCAGGAGAAAAGGAGAAATAGAAGGTTCAGTGATTAGATAGCAGAACACCTTCTCGTTTGCTGGTATTTGGTGAGTGGGACTAACTGGAGAATATAGTATCTAGAAGCATGTTATATTATGATTGCCATGCTTGTTAGATATACTTATTGTTGTGGTTAGTTAGTTCTTGTGATGACTGCATGTTAGTTGATGCTTGTCTGCTGGAGCCCAGTGCGTCCCTATTGTGTGGTAGCCTCGGTAGGAGAGATCAACCTGCGGGTTGGGTTCCTCTATGGTAGCTTAAACAGCAGTGGTGTATATATATGTGAATGACTCGTCCGTCACGTGTGGATTATGTATATACATACGGTGGTGGAGGAACTTCTGGTAAGCCCCAGTCCGATTAGCTGGTGGTTAATGGTTTGGTCGAGCCGCCAGAGTCTCTGTAGATGGCACTTGGGTGATGTTTGTGTGTTAGACTATTGTGACATGATTAGTATAACACTTATGTATGCTATGGTCTGTAGTTAGTCGTACTCACTTAGCTTCGTGCTAATTCCCCTCCATCTCCTCCCTGCAGGTTGTTAGCTTTTGTAGATAGTGCTTTTGGGAGAAGACGGGCATGATGGTGTTATGTTTGACAGGATTAACTCTGATGTGATCTTTTATAGTTTAAACTGCGATCTTTTGTAAACTGATTGTAACTACATCTTCTCCGTATAAACATGTATTTTGTAATGACACGTGACACTGGTTGTCTTAGCAATAGTTAATGTTTATATTGTAATTAATAAATAAATGCTTCCGCCACGTATTAAAAAAAATCAGCGGTGTCACAAGTTGGTATCAGAGCTGAGTTTGGCAGCATGTGCATTGCGATCTACATGTCATGTTCCCAAACTTAGAAGAGTCATGTCAAACATAACATGCTGGGGATGGGTTAAGTGATTATTAGGACAGGATATGTGTTAGTTGTTAGTACTAACAGAATTTATACTAAGCTTTGGTGTGAGTGTTGTGGTAGTGCAGCAATGACAGATAACGAAGCAACCGCTACTGGCCCTGCTGCCCCTGGAACTGGTATATTCAGAGCCCCTGACGAAGATGGACATGTGTCTTCAGAAGAAGAAACTTCTCAAGAAGTAATAGAACTTCAAAGTCGGTTACTAGAAGCTCAGGAGAAAATTAAGGAATTGGAACAAGAACGGGCGCAATGGAACCCTAATACCACTGCGTTAAATACAACCTTTCATCCTAACTTTTATAATTAAGCCGGTGGCAGTTCTCAGTCACAGTTTCCACAAAATACCTATCAAAACTATCAAATGCCATTTCTGTTTAACCAGACTTTTCCTAATCAAATGATGTACCCATTTCAAGTCCCTGAGATAAGAAGGAAGTGTACCTATAAATAGTTTATGGACTACAAACCTCCTGAGTACAGCGGTCACACGAACCCTACGATGACCCTCAATTGGCTAAGAGAAGTGGAGAGGGCGTTGGAAGCATGTTTTTGTAAGCCAGAATCCATGGTGTTATTTGCTAGTAGGCTTCTCAAAGGTGAAGCAATGGAATGGTGGGACTCTATCACGGCATATCTACCTAAAGAACAGATCAGTCAAATTACCTGGGAACAATTTGCTGCTAAAGTTCGTGAGCAGTATTGTTCTGAGTATGAAATGGAGAGATTGAAAACCGAGTTTCTGAGTATGAAGATGACAGAAAGTATGACGATTGATGAGGTTTTCAGAGATTTCACGTCTAAGCTAAGGTTCGTTCAACAGTGGGTACCAACTGAGAAAGATAAGATTCAGCATTTTATGCGGGTGATTAAGCCAGAATATAGAACAGTTGCGAGATTTGCAACCACATTGGCACAGGCTCATGTGATGGCTAAAGTTACTGAAGGTGATATAATGGCAGCGAAAAGAGAAAGTTCAAAAGGTGGATCTTTTGGAGGAAAATTAGAAAGTCAATCGGGTGGTCAGTCTGTTCAGCAATCAAGTAAGCAATCCGGTTTTTGTGGTAAGAAGTCAGGTGGGTTTAAACAGATAAGTAAGTCTGGTATTAGTAGATCGGGTTCAAGTCAGTCTGGGTGGTGTAATGTTTGTAAGTCGACCCATCTCGGTCCGTGTTCTCCAATGACAAGAAGGTGTTTGAAATGTGGAGTGTTAGGGCATGAATCAACAGCTTGATCTTTAAGTCTAATGTTTGTTGGAGTTGCCATCAAGAGGGGCATAGATCTGCTAATTGTCCATCTGCGTCAAGAGCCGGTTCTGGGGCAGGGTCAGGAGCAAGGTCAGTTACTTCTGGAGGATCTTCTGCTTCTACTGCCGAGCAGAAGAGAAAGAATCCTCCAACAGCAGAGGCAAGGGCATTTCAGATGACGGTAGACGCTGCAACCGCTACCGATGACGTCATTACCGGTATGTTCTTAGTTAATTCCTTGCCATCTCGTGTGTTATTTGATTCAGGAGCGAATCGTTCTTTTATGTCCTTAGGCTTCTGTAATAAGTTGAAGTTTCCTGTTAAGATGTTAGATGAGCCTTTGGGAATAGAAATAGCTGATGGTAAAATGGTTCCATGCACATCATCTGTGTCTGGAATTACCATCGAAATTGACGGCCATTCCTTCCCTTTAAATTGTTTGTTGATGCCTATACCTAGCTTTGATGTAGTCATAGGTATGAATTGGTTAAGAACTAATAGGGCTAATATTAAGTGTGATAAGAAGATGATTTCTTTCCATTTGGATGATGGATCCCGAGTGATAGCTAGGGGAGAGCGCAGTGGATTTAACTTCCCTATGGTTTCCCAAATGAAAGCTCAGAAGGCAATAACGAAAGGGTGTGATTCATTCTTAGCCTACGTGATTGATGTTAAGAAAGAGAAGAAGCAGGTGATCGATATTCCCGTTGTGTCAGAATTTCCAGAAGTATTTCCAGATGATTTACCAGGGTTACCTCCAGTACGTGAAGTAGAGTATAAAATTGATTTGGTTCCAGGTGCTACGCCAGTTGCAAAAGCTCCTTACAGATTAGCTCCGTCAGAAATCCGAGAAATGATGTCTTAGATTCAGGAACTATTAGATAAGGGGTTTATCCGACCAAGTTCTTCACCGTGGGGTGCTCCTGTTTTGTTTGTGAAAAAGAAAGATGGATCACTTCGTATGTGTATAGATTACCGCGACTTAAATAAGAGAACAATCAAGAATAAGTATCCATTACCAAGAATAGATGAGTTATTTGATCAGTTATAGGGTGCTTCTTACTTTTCAAAGATTGATTTGCGTTCAGGGTATCATCAGGTACGTGTTGCAGAGAACGATATACCGAAAACAACGTTTAGAACTAGATATGGTCATTATGAGTTTTTAGTTATGCCATTTGGGTTAACAAACGTGCCAGCAGTGTTTATGGATCTCATGAACAGGGTGTGTCGTCAGTATCTTGACAAGTTTGTGATTGTCTTCATAGATGATATCTTGATATATTCGAAAACCGAGAAAGATCATTCTACACATTTTAGATTGGTATTAGAACTCTTGAAACAGGAACAGTTGTACGCTAAGTTTTCTGAGTGTGAATTTTGGTTGCGGGAAGTACAGTTTCTGGGTCATGTGATTTGTGAACAGGGTATTAAAGTAGATCAGTCTAAGACAGAGGCCGTAATGAATTGGAACTCACCGAAAACGCCGACAGAAATTAAGAGTTTTCTGGGTTTAGCAGGTTATTACCGCCGATTTATCAAAGACTTCTCAAAAATAGCAGGTCCGTTGAATAAGTTAACTAGAAATGATGTAGCCTTTCGATGGACTGATGAACAAGAAAAGGCTTTTCAGACTCTCAAACAGTTGTTATGTCAAGCACCTGTTTTAGCTTTACCAGAGGGAACAGAAGATTTTGTGGTCTACTGTAATGCGTCATGTGCAGTTCTGGGTTGCGTTTTGATGCAGAGAAATAAAGTTATACCGTATGCTTCACGACAGTTGACGAATCATGAACGAAACTACCCTACTCACGATTTAGAGTTAACTGCAGTTGTGTTTGCTTTGAAGCTTTGGAGACATTATTTGTATGGTACACATTGTGAAATATATACAGATCATAAGAGTCTTCAATATATCTTTTCGCAGAAAGAATTAAATATGCGTCAACGTCGATGTTTAGAATTGATTAAAGACTACGATTGTGAAATTAAGTACCATCCGGGTAAAGCAAATGTGGTCGCAGATGCTCTGAGTCGCAAGAAAACCATCGAAAATGTTAGATTTATGAGAATTGAAATAGTTTCAGACTTGATTGATCGATTTAAAACCGTTCAGTTAGTAGCTTTGAATGACGAAAACCTAAAGACTGAACAAATGACTAAAAGAAAATTTGACCTATGCAATGATTCTAGAGGATTAAAGACCTATAAAGATCGAATTTGGGTGCCTATGCTTGGAGATTTGAGGGATTTAATCCTTACTGAAGCGCATAAATCGAGATTATCAGTGCATCCAGGTAGTACAAAGATGTATAGAGACTTGTAAACATTGTATTGGTGGCCGACAATTGTGACGATCGCTCCAAATCCATATGGACGAACACGTCATTCATTGATTTCATTGCGAGGTATTTGACCTCTATATGATACGTTTTGTAAACATTGCATTCTTTTGAAAAGGCACACCATAAATGAATATTTAAATCAAATTTTTTCGACATCTGACGATTTCTACATATAGACAATCACCATAAATAATAGTTTACAACATTACTTCAGTTGACAATGCAGTCAAAATAAGATACATGGTGATGATTTGGTGAATGCAACGTTTCCTTGAAAAATATGTCATGTAAGACTCCATGCACATAGCTTGTCTAACATCTAAGCAAACAGCGGAAGACTTCTAGGAAACCTGAGAATAAACATGCTAACAAGTGTTAACACAAAGGTTGGTGAGTTCATAGTTTTAATGTTTTGTATAATCTGTATATAAAGGTGGATCACAAGATTTCAGTTGTTTCATCCAGAAACGTTTATCAAAATATTCTACGAAATTGAGCACCCTGGTAACTAAACTTAATGTATATATAATTTATACCCTTTGTATAATCATCTTAATAATACACGCAAACCAACGTGTACGCTTCTTAAATAGCATACGTCCGTTAAAAGGCTAGTGCTCTAGCTCGGACGGGGATATCAAGCCCTATGGATCCATATACTACTACTCGCGCCCACCAGTTCTTATAACTGGCAGTTACTAGTTACCAAAGCTAAGGGATTTTCGGTTCAAACTCAGTGTAGAATTTAGTATGTACTTGTATCCATTGTGTTTAAAATAAAGTACATGTATTCTCAGCCCAAAAATATAGATTGCAAAAGCAATTAAAAAGGGAGCAAATGAAACTCACGCATATAAATATTGTATATCAGTTAATAAAGCATTTGCATGTATTCTCAGCCCAAAAATGTAGAGAGTAAAAGGGATCTTATGAAACTCACCTTAGCAGTATATAAAGTCGTTCACCAAAATATGATCGAAACTCGGATTACCAAATAATCGTAGATCTCAACCTAGAGAACATATGTTGGTCAATAAATGTCTATCAAGCTAGGTCTGGACATAGTGTATCACAATCCTAATGCTCGAGATTGACATACAAAAGTTATCCAAAGTCATTTCAAAAAGTCAATTTTGACAGTTGCTTAACCAAACGAGACGTGTTTTATATAAGGATTCATTTACTCGACTGGTAATATTCAAAAATCCAGTTTATCAACCTTACAAACAAGTTGTTTAAATATTAATTGCAGATTCAAAAGCAATTCCAATAAGCGTCAATTATAATTCAGTTGATCATATCTTTTAATCCGTTCATCGAAACTATTCGATATCTAAATGAAAAGTTATTGATTTTTCGCTAGCTTTCCAAAAACATGTATATCTTATACCTTTTACCAGTAATATATATATTTAATTCGTGGTTCATTATAAACTGTTTAGCGACAAAATTTAGCATACAAGCATGTATAAATATATATACTCGATCACTAGTCATGGATACACTATTAATATATAAAAGATAAAATATAAATGCTTACGTATCAATATTGTGATTCAATATTTCAGAAAAGTACGTAGACGTAACGGAAATGATAAACACTAGGTTTGATTCACAAATATACCCCCGAACATTACCCATAACCTCCTTGGAAATAGCCCATAATTTCCTTAACTCTGCCCCGCTCGTAAAACCCGTTTTTAAATTACTCGAACAGCACTCCGTCGTAGTATTTTATGTATAATACTAATAATAATAAGATTAATAATAATGTTAATCTTAATATTAATTTTAATAATAATAATAATAATAATAATAATATAAATATTAATAAAATAAATAACAGAGGGAGGTATGTGTGTGTGTCAAATGCCAGAACTCGATCGCGTTTTATAATGTTTCCTGAATCTTGATCCCATGCAATAACATGGGTAATGTGGGTTAGTGCCATGCGATCACATGGCCAGCTGTTTGGCACCCAATCTGTTTTGTTTTCATTCTGTCGACATATTTATATATATTATATATTATATATAAAATTTAAATAATTAATTATATATTATATTAAATTCACGTGCATAGTTGACTTGTAATTTTCGTCCTGATAATTCGTACGTTGTCACTCGACTTATGCCCCGGTTCCGGTTTCTCGAACGCATTTTCATATGCTTAGAAAACTATCACTTTACGTTTCGTGACTCGTACCTTTGTCAAAATATCGTCTTAAATTATCAGTAAACTATACCACTCGAGGTATAACTTATACATTTGAGTGTTTTGGTGCTATTTGTTAATATATATATATATATATATATATATATATATATATATATATATATATATATATATATATATATATATATATATATATATATATATAATGCATACATTTTCATTTAGAAATAGTGTTTTACTGTAGCAAAGTTACTGTAGCAATTCACTGTAGCAAAGTCAATTTTACTGTAGCAAATAGTGATTTTCGAAAACACCGTAGCATTTTGGATCTCTAAGACAGTTAGAAATTACTCAGTGGAAATGGGATCATATAACGAAGGATTTTGTAACCAAGTTACCCCAAACCCAGAAAGGTCACGACATGATCTGGGTGATTGTGGATCGTTTAACAAAGAGTGCTCACTTCTTAGCTACTCGTGAAACCGCTTCGTTGAGTGATTTGGCCGATTTATACTTAAAATATATCATTAGTCGACATGGTATACCGTTGTCAATAGTTTCTGATAGAGATACTAGGTTTGTATCGAACTTCTAGAATAGTCTACAACAGAACCTGGGTACGCGGGTGAATTTAAGTACAGCATATCATCCACAAACAGACGGTCAGAGTGAACGAACAATTCAAACGTTAGAAGACATGTTGAGAGCGTGTGTCTTAGAATATGGTGGTTCTTGGGATTCGCATCTTCCACTGATAGAGTTTGCTTACAACAATTCGTATCATTCTAGTATCGGAATGCCACCGTATGAAATGTTATATGGTCAAAAATGCAGAACTCCTACGTGTTGGTTAGAAGCAGGTGAGAAACAATTTGCAGGTCCCGAAATTATTCAGTTAACTGCAGAAAAGGTTGAAATTGCACGTGAGAAGTTAAAAGCAGCCAGAGACCGACAAAAGATGTATGCTGATTCGCGCAGACGTCCTGTGACATTTAATGTAGGTGATCGTGTTTATCTGAAAGTTTCGCCATGGAAAGGGGTGATCAGATTTGGTAAACGTGGTAAACTAGCACCGAGATTTATTGGGCCATTCCCTATCAAAGAAATTTTAAATGATCAAACTGTTGTTTTAGATCTTCCATCAGAGTTAGCAGGAATTCACAACACGTTCAATGTGTGTTATTTAAGGAAGTGTAAAGTAGACAATGAAAGTTTGATTCTTCCGCTGAAGGATTTGAAAGTGGATTTAAGTAAGAAATTAGTAGAAGAGCCGGTTAGAATAGTAGACAAGAAAGTCACCAAGCTAAGAAAGAAACAGATTCTAATGGTATTAGTGGAGTGGCGACATAGTTTAGGTTCTAACTTGACATGGGAAACTGAGGAGTTAATGAGAGCGCGCTATCCCCAGTTGTTTGACCTTGACCAGATTTCGAGGACGGAATCTTCTTAAGGGGTAGATTTGTAACATCCTCAATCGGGCCTAGATGTAAGATTACTAGATTGCCCTTAAGTTTGTATTGCGTTATTATATGCTTTTATTTTTATTTAATATTTATTATTAAATAATGATGTGGTTAGGACCAGTTTGTGACAAGGGTCACAGAACAGGTTTGTTTATTTAATTTGGACTCCGTTTGGGTTGCCAAATGACGTACGAAAGATATCAGATAACTAATAAATACCCGTGTGTTGTACAGTGTGGGAATTAAACCCACTTTTGATGTCTAGAGCTGGTCATTTCTTGCAATTTCCAGATTCTTCCCAAACCACCCCGTTCTTCATCTTCCTCACCTACAATCAAACCCTAATCCTTGATTCTTGTTTTAGAGCTCAAATTATTCATATCTTTGTGTTCCTTGTGATTCACTGATTCTTTTAAGGTAAGAATCACAAGCTTCCATGCTCCAATCTTTGTGAAATTTAAGGTTTTGTGTTAATTTTCATAAAAGTGTAAATTTGTGTCAAAATAAGTGATTTAAGTGTTGTTATGATCAAATTGTTGTGGGTTTTGAGTCTATAACAAGTAGTGAACAAGTTGTGGTCGATTTTGGTGTTTAAAACGAGCTCTAGATCGAGATTTGGGGATTTCATCGTGAAGTCCGTAGCCTTTGTTCAGTTTCTGATGAAAATGAACACACTCGGCCGACTGTCGGTCGACAGTGGACCGACTGAGGGTTGAACCGACCGATTGACGAAGATAACCGACCGACTGTTGAGTGAACCGACCGACTGAGATTTTCCTTCGACCGACTGAATCGACCGACTGATGTAATACCAAATGAATCAACCGACTAGGAAGGTCAGTCGAACGGTTGTGTCGACAGTCGACCGACTGTAAGAGTCAGTCGACCGACTGAGTGTCCAGGGCAGAATATTTTACCTAAGTGTTGATTTTTAGCCGTTATGCTGCCCGTTTGTATTTTGGTGTTTAGGATGTAAATTTTGAAAGTGCACAAGTGTTAAGCAGAAAATTTTTAGCGGACAGTTTTCTGACAAAATTTTCTGTATTATGTTATTTGGTGTTTATGGACATAAACTAACTCGTGTATGTGTATTTCTCAGGAGAAAAGGAGAAAGAGAAGGTTCAGTGATTAGATAGCTGAACACCTTCTCGTTTGCTGGTATTTGGTGAGTGGGACTAACTGAAGAATATAGTATCTAAAAGCATGTTATATTATGATTGACATGCTTATTAGATATACTTATTGTTGTGGTTAGTTAGTTCTTGTGATGACTGCATGTTAGTTGATGCTTGTCTGCTAGAGCCCAGTGCGTCCCTATTGTGTGGTAGCCTCGGTAGGAGAGATCAACCTGCGGGTTGGGTTCCTCTGTGGTACCCTAGATAGCCGTGGTGTATATATATGTGAATGACGCATCCGTCGCGTGTGGATTATGTATATACATACGGTGGTGGAGGAACTTCTGGTAAGCCCCAGTCCGATCAGCTGGTGGTTAATGGTTTGGCCGAGCCGCCAGAGTCTCTGTAGATGGCACTTGGGTGATGTTTGTGTGTTAGACTATTGTGACATGATTAGTATAACACTTATGTATGCTATGGTCTGTAGTTAGTCGTACTCACTTAGCTTCGTGCTAATTCCCCTCCATCTCCTCCCTGCAGGTTGTTAGCTTTTGTAGATAGTGCTTTTGAGAGAAGACGGGCATGATGATGTTATGTTTGACAGGATTAACTCTGATGTGATCTTTTATAGTTTAAACTGCGATCTTTTGTAAACTGATTGTAACTACATCTTCTCCGTATAAACATGTATTTTGTAATGACACGTGACACTGGTTGTCTTAGCAATAGTTAATGTTTATATTGTAATTAATTAATAAATGCTTCTGCCACGTATTAAAAAAAATCAGCGGTGTCACAATATACCAATAGTACATACATCTAAAAGCTGTGTATTGTACGAGTACGAATACGGGTACATACGAGTAGAATTGTTGATGAAACTGAATGAGGATGTAATTGTAAGCATTTTTGTTAAGTAGAAGTATTTTGATAAGTGTCTTCAAGTCTTTCAAAAGTGTATGAATACATATTAAAACACTACATGTATATACATTTTAACTGAGTCGTTAAGTCATCGTTAGTCATTAAATGTAAGTGTTATTTTGAAACCTTTAGGTTAACGATCTTGTTAAATGTTGTTAACCCATTGTTTATTAAATCAAATGAGATGTTAAATTATTACATTATCATGATATCATGATGTATTAATATTTCTTAATATGATATATATACATTAAATGTCGTTACAACGATAATCGTTACATATATGTCTCGTTTGAAAATCATTAAGTTAGTAGTCTTGTTTTTACATATGTAGTTCATTGTTAATATACTTAATGATATGTTTACTTATCATAATATCATGTTAACTATATATATATTCATATATATGTCATCATATAGTTTTTACAAGTTTTAACGTTCGTGAATCACCGGTCAACTTGGGTGGTCAATTGTCTATATGAAACCTATTCAATTAATCAAGTCTTAACAAATTTGATTGCTTAACATGTTAGAAACACTTAATCATGTAAATAACAATTTAATTTAATATATATAAACATAGAAAAGTTTGGGTCACTACAACTTCCAATCTTGTAAAGTGATCATTCAACCTCAAGAAATCTTTCTTATTTACAGTAAAATATCTTTCTAATACAAGGTAATACTCATATTCAAACTTTGATTCAATTTCTATAACTATAACAATCTTATTTCGAGTGGAAATCTTACTTGAACTTGTTTTCGTGTCATGATTCTGCTTCAAGAACATTCAAGCCATCCAAGGATCCTTTGAAGCTAGATCTATTTTTCTCATTTCCAGTAGGTTTATCCACAAAACCTTAAGTAGTAATGATGTTCATAACATCATTCGATTCATATATATAAAACTACCTTATTCGAAGGTTTAAACTTATATCACTAGAACATAGTTTAGTTAATTCTAAACTTGTTCGCAAACAAAATTTAATCCTTCTAACTTGACTTTTAAAATCAACTAAACACATGTTCTATATCTATATGATATGCTAACTTAATGATTTAAAACCTGAAAACACGAAAAACACCGTAAAACCGGACATACGCTGTCGTAGTAACACCGCGGGCTGTTTTGGGTTTGATAATTAAAAACTATGATAAACTTTGATTTAAAAGTTGTTCTTCTGGGAAAATGATTTTTCTTATGAACATGAAACTATATCCAAAAATCATGGTTAAACTCAAAGTGGAAGTATGTTTTTCAAAATGGTCATCAAGACATCGTTCTTTCGACTGAAATGACTACCTCTTACAAAAATGACTTGTAACTTATATTTCTAACTATAAACCTATAATTTTTCTGTTTAGATTCATAAAATAGAGTTCAATATGAAACTATAGCAATTTGATTCACTCAAAACGGATTTAAAACGAAGAAGTTATGGGTAAAACAAGATTGGATATTTTTTTTATTGTTGTAGCTACGGGAAATATTGTAACAATTCTATACAAATGATATCCTAGCTAACTTATATTGTATTATATATGTATTCTAATATATTATGTAATCTTGGGATACCATAGACACATATGCAAATGTTTTGACATATCATATCGACCCATGTATATATATTATTTGGAACAACTATAGACACTCTATATGCAGTAATGTTTGAGTTAGCTATACAGGGTTGAGGTTGATTCCAAAAATATATATACTTTGAGACATGTATACACTGGGTCGTGGATTGATTCAAGATAATATATATCAATTTATACCTTTACATCTAACTATGGACAACTAGTTGTAGGTTACTAACGAGGACAGCTGACTTAATAAACTTAAAACATCAAAATGTATTAAAAATGTTGTAAATATATTTTGAACATACTTTGATTTATATATATATATATATATATATATATATATATATATATATATATATATATATATATATATATATATATATATATATATATATATATATTTGTTATATGTTCGTGAATCGACCAGTGGCCAAGTCTTACTCCCGACGAAGTAAAAATCTGTGAAAGTGAGTTATAGACCCACTTTTAAAATCTAATATTTTGGGATGAGAATATATGCAGTTTTATAAATGTTTTACGAAATAGACACAAGTAAATGAAACTACATTATATGGGTGAATGATCGAAGCCGAATATGCCCCTTTTACTTGGTAGCCTAAGAATTAGTAAACCGATCTACTAATTGACGCAAATCCTAAAGATAGATCTATTGGGCCTAACGAACCCCATCCAAAGTACCGGATGCTTTAGTACTTCGAATTTGTTTTTATCATGTCCGAAGGATTTCCCGGAATGATAGGGGATATTCTTATATGCATCTTGTTAATGTCGGTTACCATGTGTTCACCATATGAATGATTTTTATCTCTATGTATGGGATGTATATTGAAATATGAAATCTTGTGGTCTATTATTATGATTTGATAATATATATGTTAAACCTATAACTCACCAACATTTTTGTTAACGTTTTAAGCATGTTTATTTTCAGGTGATTATTAAGAGCTTTCGCTGTTGCATACTAAAATAAGGACAAGATTTGGAGTCCATGCTTGTATGATATTATGTAAAAACTGCATTCAAGAAACTTATTTTTGATGTAATATATTCTTATTGTAAACCATTATGTAATGGTCGTGTGTAAACGGTATATTTTAGATTATCATTATTTGATAATCTACGTAATGCTTTTTTTTTAAACCTTTATAGATAAAATAAAGGTTATGGTTGTTTTAAAAATGAATGCTGTCTTTGAAAAACGTCTCATATAGAGGTCAAAACCTCGTAACGAAATCAATTAATATGGAACGTTTATAATCAATATGAATGGGACATTTCAGTCAGAGCTTTGCAACTGTTGTCTTCCTGCTAAATTGGCACTGTCACCCAACATGGCCTTAAATTTCTCGATTACTTGCTTTTCGACATCAGCTGAGATCATCTTAGTGATCATTTCGGTTTCATCATGGGATGATCTGATTCCACTTGAACCACCGGTTTCGGGACCGGAGATACTGAGATTCAATCCTCTTCCACCAGTTGGTGATTTCTCCCGTGTATCCTCATCGCTGCCAGAAACGTTCATCTCGTCATCGAAAGTTTCGCCGGAGTGAATGTGAGCGATGGATTGGTTCTGGGGTTGGGGTAGTTCCACCGTCGGTGAGTTTTCTTTGTTCAAAGTTGGTGGAACGACGTTAGACGTTCCTTTCTTGTTTGCCGTTTCACTGCCTGGTTTCACTGGATTGTTTGTACTTTAGGTGGCGCCATTTGATCAAACCAAAATATATGTAACACCCTGATTAATGGCATAGATGAAACGAATAGATAATATTATTTTTTTATATGATTTAAATATGATATTTAAATTATGGATAAATAATAACGACTAAAATATAAAAGTGAAATAATAATTATGAGTGGAGTATTTATTAAGTAGACAAATGAATACTTTTTGTGACGATGATCATAGAAAATATATGTTTGATTATATTGGACTCCGTTAGGACTGCCTAATTTGATCATTATGTTTTAGATAACGGATAAAATGCCTAATAATATATGTATATGAATATGTGACGTTTACCAATTGTATTTTGGAAATGGATTATTTGGTCCAGGTTCTTATATTCATTTCATTTCACTTCTACAGTGCAAAATTACTTGAGAACTGTGATGACCCGGAAATTTTTGACTAAATTTAAACTTTATCTTTAAATGATTTAATGTTTTCGACACGATAAGCAAAGTCTGTAATGTTGAGTCTCAAAGTTTTGGAACTATATTCATGTAATCAATTATTCTTTGACTGTTCTCGAAGATTCACGAACAATATATATATAACTTAATGTGCATATATATATATATATATATATATATATATATATATATATATATATATATATATATATATATATATATATATATATATATATATATATATATATATATATATATATATGATTTCAAGTTATTTAGTAAACGATAGTAACATTCGATTATTGATTCGATTATTATTTAGATAAGTTAACTAAAACGTTTAAGATGAACCAGTAAAACACTAATTTGCTACAGTATTTTCGAATTTCTACAGTACCCGAAAAGCTACAGTGTTTTTGAAAATCACTATTTGCTGCAGTAAAAAAAACTTTGCTACAGTAACTTTGCTACAGTAAAACACTATTTTAAAATGAAAAAAAATATATATATATATATATATATATATATATATATATATATATATATATATATATATATATATATATATATATATATATATACTACGAGACGATGATTCATAGAAGCAAACAAAACACTTAATTGATTAAAGCTACACTTCGAGTGACATAGTTTATCAATGATTAAGTTTAATTTTTGATAAAGGTACACGTCGCGTGATGAAAAGTACTAGTTTTCTAAGCGTACGAAAATGCATTCGAGAAACC
The DNA here is from genome assembly GCF_046630445.1 of Rutidosis leptorrhynchoides. NCBI lineage: Eukaryota > Viridiplantae > Streptophyta > Magnoliopsida > Asterales > Asteraceae > Rutidosis > Rutidosis leptorrhynchoides. The sequence continues at coordinate 339,692,772 of NC_092338.1, read as the reverse complement.
GGAACCGGGACATAAGTCGAGTGACAACGTACGAGTCAACGGACCATAAATTTCAAGTCCACTATGCACGTGAATTTAATATAATATATAATTAATTATATTTAATTATGTCGACAAGCGTAGGACAAAACGATTGTGAGCTGGAAAAAGAGGCCATGCGATCGCATGGCCATTGTACCTCAGACCCATGCGATCGCATGGGAAGTCTGGACAGGCCACATCTATTTAAGCTCGATATGTTTCTGTTTCTGATTCATTTATCCATCTATCTCGATCTCTTTCTCTATTATATTTATATTTATTATTATTATTATTATTATTATTATTATTATTATTATTATTATTATTATTATTATTATTATTATTATTATTATTATTATTATTAAGATTAATATTATTATTAATCTTAATACTATTAGTATTAATATTATTAATTAGTATTATACATGAAATACTACGACGAGGTCATGAGCATGTCACTTTCAAAATGGGTTTTCAAGCGGGATAGAGCTAAGGAAACTATGAGTTATAGCCATGGAGGTTATGGGTAATGTTCATGGGTAATATTCACAAATCAAACCTAGTGTTTATCATCTTCGTTGCGTCTACATACTTTCCTGCAATATTGAATCACAATATTGATACGTGAGCATTCATATCTTATCATTTATATATTAAATGTGTATCCATGTCTAGTGCTCAAGTATATATATTTATATATGCTTGTATGCTAAATTTCGTCGTTAAACAGTTTATAATGAATCACGAATTAAATACATATATTACTGGTAAAAGGTATATGATATACATGTTTTTGGAAAGCTGGCGAAAAATCAATAACTTTTCATTTAGATATCGAATAATTTCGATGAACGGATTAAAAGATATGATCAACTGAATTATGATTGATGTTAATTGAAATTACTTTTGAATCTGCAATTAAGATTTAAACAACTTGTTTATAAGATTAATAAATTTGATTTTTGAATATTACCAACCGAGTAAATGAATCCTTATATAAGGTACGTCTCGTTTTGTTGAACTATTATCAAAATTGACTTTTTGAAGTGACTTTGGATAACTTTTGTATGTTGATCTCGAGCATTAGGATTGTGATACACTATGACCAGACCTAGCTTGATAGACATTTATTGACCAACATATGTTCTCTAGGTTGAGATCTACGGTTATTTGGTAATTCGAGTTTCGATCACATTTTGGTGAACGACTTTATATGCTGCTGAGGTGAGTTTCATATGATCCCTTTTTAATTGCTTTTGCAATACATTTTTAGGCTGAGAATACATGCAATTTATTTTAAACGCAATGGACACAAGTACATACTAAATTCTACACCGAGTTTGAACCGAAAATCCCTTAGCTTTGGTAACTAGTAACTGCCGGTTACAAGAACTGGTGGGCGCGAGTAGTAGTATATGGATCCATAGGGCTTGATATCCCCGTCCGAGCTAGAGCACTAGCCTTTTAAAGGACGTATGCTATTTGAGAAGCGTACACGTTGGTTTGCGTGTATTATTAAGATGATTATACAAAGGGTATAAATTATCTATACGTTAAGTTTAGTTACCAGGGTGCTCAATTTCGTAGAATATTTTGATAAACGTTTCTGGATGAAACAACTGAAATCTTGTGATCCACCTTTATATACAGATTATGCGAAACACTAAAACTATTAACTCACCAACCTTTGTGTTGACACTTGTTAGCATGTTTATTCTCAGGTTCCCTAGAAGTCTTCCACTGTTTGCTTATATGTTAGACAAGCTATGTGCATGGAGTCTTACATGGCATATTTATCAAGGAAACATTGCATTTACCAAATCATCACCATGTATCTTATTTTGACTGCATTGTCAACGGAATTACTATTGTAAACTATTGTTTACGGTGATTGTCTATATGTAGAAATCATCAGATGTCGAAAACCTTTGATTTAAACATTCATTTATGGTGTGCCTTTTCAAAAGAATGCAATGTTTATAAAACGTATCATATAGAGGTCAAATACCTCGCAATGAAATTGATGAATGACGTGTTCGTCCATATGGATTTGGAGAGATCGTCACAGTTGGTATCAGAGCATTGGTCCTAGTGAACCAAGTCTTGCATGAGTGTGTCTAACTGATAGTTGTTAGGATGCATTAGTAAGTCTGGACTTCGACCATGTCTGCATGTTAAAAGTTTTGCTTATCATTTCTTTTCGGAAATTACATGCTTATCATTCTTAAGTCTAGACACGTTTTCCTGCATTTATTGTATAAATAGTGTATAGACAAAAATTCATATCTTAGCGTATCTGTTACTGTAAACTTTTCCTGACATCTTCCGAAAATTTCTCCGTGATTTATGGAATTTGGTATTATATATACATATGTAAATTATGTATTGAAGAATACCAAACTAAATTCTATAATCTAATTGATATCAAAAATCATCTCCCTAATTATACAAGATGGATCCCGTATCTAGTTCAAATTCCTTAAACTCCGACAGCTATTCCGATATGGATATTGATAGGTCAGATCATGTTGAGATTGAGAGAAAAGATAAGATATAGTGAGATTCGGTATATAGGAAGAAGACTCGGTATGAGAGAGAATCGGTACAAATTAAATTCCACAACTTCTAGAACTCAGTTACAATGCAATGGCTATCTAATTAGGACTACATAGGTTCCTTATATAGCCCTCTTCTAAGGAACCTTCATTTATGCTTAATTCACATTAACACTATACAACTTCGGGGTCCTAACAATCTCCCCCTTAGTGTTAAATGTGAACTTTACAATATAATCCTATCAAAAACTAAAGGAACTTTGTTCCTCTGAAGTGAACTTTAGATTTGAATCCCTTGAGATTCTCATATCTTCGTATATTCACTCTTGTTTTGAGACGACTTTTCAATCTTGTGAGAATGTACTTGACAATCTCATTATCTTCAGTTGAATAGCAGTTATTGATCAGTCTCCATCTCATGTATTTGAAAGCATACATCAACGTTCCGTCTGAGTATCTTCTGAAATCTGAGACTCTGATAAAGATCTTTGTATAGTGAGAATTGACAAATGCAAACTCATATGGACAGTCGCTCACTTCAAGTAAGGACATGTATCTTAGCTCTTCAATCACTTGATTTGGCGGTTTGATTCCGAGCTTTTTGTGTCCAGATTCTAATCCCATTTGAAAATCATGAACAGACATCCATCTCATCGAATCAAGAATAAACCTGTAGACTGCCTTCATTGCAGTAGCATGATAAGTTGTTGTAGGTTCATTCAAGTTAATCAAATAATTGTGAATGAAAATAATGTCGTCCATCTTCAGTTTATCAAAATCCGCTTCTGAAAACTGATAATCCTCATCATCCATTCTTGTAACATGAAACAATGGCATCTTCACTTCATCCTTATTAATCATCAAAATCTTATTTATGCTTTTGATCTCTGAATTCCGCTGAATTTGAAGTTTCTCTTCATTCTTCAATTTAAATTTATTGCGAACACTCAGATAAGCTTTGAGATATTCTAGTTTCTTATGATATTTTCATGCACCCAGAACACTCATTGATGCAGAAAGGACAAGATCAGAATCACCATAGATTATATACGCTTGTTGTTAAATGAATGGTGAACGAAGAATCTTTTTCTCTTCATCCACACTTAGTTGGTAATCAGCATCACGCTCAAGAACAATCTCTGCAGTTTGAAATGGAACATTCAAATCAGGAGGAGTCGTAGTATCTTCTTTGCCATTAGAGAAAATCTCATTTTCGAAGTGTATTCCGAATTCATCAATTAGAGATGTCAAGTTAACAAATTGATGATTATTTAATTCATTGGCAATACTCGATGATCCCTTCAAAATATCTTCAATGTTGTCAAAATTTTGATTGTTCTCTTGAGATGACTTATTCTCTGATTGATCAGCTGTATCCATAATCATTAACATCCCTGAGTCACCCTCTCTCTGACTTTCTGATTCATCTAGAAAACTTTCACACTGCTGGATTTCCTCAATTTCATCACTACCGGAATCAGATATATCAACAACATCTTTATCCTTCTGTTGACTAGATGTACCAGCTTCATAACCACTGGACCGATGACCACTTTGTCTATTCTCCCCCTCATGAAGATTGTCGGGATTGAAATCATCATGATCAGGTATGTGAATTGGTCCAGGTGACTTGCATGGAGAGAAAGGATACACTATCCTTGCTTGCTCAAGATACATCATCATAGTCTCGCGAACTTCATCAAGATCAGTCCGTTTAGCAAACTCAGCAAGATAGAGCTCCTCCACCTCATTGTCAGAGAGATACTATAATCCATATCTATTTGAAATCCGAGAAGGTGACCCAGTTGGTGAAACAACGGTGTAACCATGAACAAAAGCAGCATCAGCAGCATCTATTGAAGGCGATGTCGATGGAAGTGTTTGAGTTGCCGTGAGGGCAGGTAAGGATGATTGTGCGGTATTATTCTTATATGTAGGGCTGTACATTTTACTAGTCAGATTCGTGATATCCCCTTCTGATGGGGGTTGGGTAACAACCGGAGTTGTCACCGGCGAAGTTTCTTTCGAAGCATACACCTCCATGACTTTAGTCTCATGGGACTCTGACAGAGTAGCAAAACTACCCGTCGGTTTAGCTCTCGCAGAGATATTGCTATCTCTGACTCCTGAAATCATTGATATACCATGAGGTGGTAAATCTCTTTCAGTTAAAGACTCTTCCTCCAGACCCTGAGATTCAGAATCCGGAAGAGAAGTGGTTTGATCCAATGAATCACTTTCATGAATCAAGGGATCAGTCTGCTGGAAGTCTGATAAATATCCCGAAGGATTGTCATGTTGACTCGTTTCTATGGGACGCGGCAAATCTCCCTCATCAAGATAAGCCGGACCTCGAGACCCTGTTGTACGTTGAGGCACATGAGGATTTCCAGCCGATACGCAAGGTGCCTTTTCAAGACTTTTCGGCTCCCCTTCGGCCGTTCTGGACTTCAATGATTGAGTTTCCTTAATCGATTGAGTCAACGCAGACTTTACTGCAGAGGAAGACTTTACTTCCTTAGATGCCGAAGCACCTTGCTTTGTAGGATTTATTATTAAGTCCTGTTTAGATTGGATGGGCTTAGTGGTCTTTTTACCATCCGTGCATTTAGATCTCTTGCCTACCGAAACTTGCGCTTCATTTAGCGTAGGGATTAATGTTATTATTGGATGTGATACGGAGATGGGTGAGGGTGACCTAATTGGTTCTAGGTCATGGTCCGTATCACCAACGGTAGTAGTAACTGTTTGGCGGACGATAGGTGTCGAAGTCCTAGATCTAGTTACTCGTTGGGTTGGCAGAGTCTGAATCATCTCATCAGGTATATATCGAGTTCTCTTAGGAGAATGTTCGGGAGACGATTCAGATGCTGTTACTGAAGTGTCGGTGTCACTGCTCACTTCGGGTGTTGTGGAAAGGGTTGGTTCAATCCTAGTTAGACTAGGTTCCCTGATCTTCACTGGTTGAGCTTGGTGTGCTGCCCTAGATCATTTAAGGTTCACCCTAAGTGGAGGATTAGCTGGCCTGGGTGATTGAACTACAGGTTCCTCTACAACCTCTGGGGCTGGAACTGCGGCGGGTTCAACTTGTTCTTGTTGTACCGGGTTCGGAAGAGGTATTCCTACAGCCTCAAAATAAGAACGCATACGAGCATCTTGGGGTTCAGTTAGCCTCACTAGCCAATTTGGAATCGGCGCAGTGAATTGATTATCAGATACCATCGGGGTATTTATCTTCAGCTCCGCAAATCGTTTCATCTGTAATCCATGTGTACCTGGTATAAATATATTTGCATTTCTGCAAGCATTTATAGCATCATGGATAAAGATACAGAAAAACCTTTCGCAAGGAATGTATGAACCCCTTAGTTTATCAACTTGAGCTTGAACCAAATCCCATATTAGTTCTGTATAGTCAGGAGTTTCTACTCTTATGAAAGAGTAGAACAACTTCAGCATTGGCACAGTCAAGCTGTCGGATCCACTTCTTGTCATCAGTAAGCATTGGTTGATGATTGATAAGATCACGTACCACCTTGAATGCAGATATTTCTTCTGAAACTTAGCTGGAGGAACATTGCGGGCTCTAACATAACCAAGATCAAAGACAGATGACATCATCAGTTGAGTAGCAGGAAAAGCAGGAGCATTCTGCACAACAGGAAGTCTGAATATCCTCCTGAAATCAGCCTTAGTGATACTCCTCCTCCCTTGAACTCCTCTCAGTTAAAATTCAAAACGAGCTTGTGTTCCCCCTGGATTTTCAGTAGTAGGTTGTGTAGCTTCCACAAACCTAATTGTTCTGTTAAGTAGCTCCAGATCTGTTACAGGTACACTGACTGTAGAGTTTAGAGCAGGCCACAGAGTGTGCCTCTCTAGAATTGCAGTCCAGTAATTGCAGGGAATGTTGGTTTCAGAGTTGATGAAGTGATTGTTCGTCATTTAGCTGTATAAATAAGAAATAGAAGACCACAAGATATTTAACATTAAGCATATATCTCTATTCTTATTTGCCTTTGAAATCCTTTATATATGTATTATCTTTTATATTTTATGATTTTTATGGTTTTTCTAAGATATAAAAATCCTTTATTCTCAAATATGAACAAGTAATTGACAATCATGACATTCATATGATATTCATCACAATACAAATTCATCATACAAAATCAATTATATAACATAAAGAATCAGAACAACACTTGGTCAATTTTTTAAACACATTTCAAGCAGATTCGGTAGTCATGAAAACTTGAGATTCTGTAACCAAATAAGCTTGAGTTTTCAGATCAGAAAGATATAGAATAAACATGCTAAGTGATTGAAGATAAAAATCAGAAAGTTTCAAGGTACCAAAAGTCAGATTCGGTATCAAGAGAAGAACAGATTCGGTATCTCCAAAATTAACATAAAGTCACTCAAACATGCATATTCTATCATGTAAAATCACAACCATAATCAATTAAGCACTTAATTAGAAGCAGATCAACATGTTAATCGTATGAACAGACTCGGTACTGTAGATAGAACATATTCGGTAGATACAGAATCCATCAAACAATTAATTAAGCATGTAATCAAGCTTGGTCAAATGATAGATCAATCAATATAACTCAGAGTAGACAAGAATTCATGTTAATTAACCAAATCAATTGAGTTTAACCAAAGATTAAAAGAATACGACTCAGACTCGGTATAATCAACAGAATTTCAAAATTAATAGTCACAATCTAGTTATTTTTGATCTTTTCTGGTTGAAAGACATTTAATTATCTCAGATCTACACGTATGTATCTAAAGCAATGATTAAAATGAAATTATACCAAATATTTGAAGAAACAGAAGAACGGATTCGGTAGATTAGGCAGATTCGGTATGATCAGTAAGACTCGGTAGGTAATTAAGCACAGTAAGAGAGTTGTTTGACTTTGACCCTCCTTTTATAGATACCGAAGATAAAATACCGAATGGGCTTATTTTACCGAATACAGTCCACTTTTCAAAACTTTATCAATTTAACTTCAAAATCTTGACAAATTGACTTTTCCTCTTAAAATTCATTTCAATCTTTTCATGAAAAACAATTCTGAGACAATTTTTGAAAACCTTTGAACTTACCGAATCTGTACTGTTGGATGTCAGATTCGGTATAATGCTAAAAATAGCATTTATTCAGTAAAAATTAAATATTTTTTGGATTTTATCTTTTCCAATTTTTATGAATTTTCCAAAATAAGATTTGTACTTAAAAGAACTTTGAATTTGTGAACAAAGTACAAATCATCAGTGTTACCAATTGTTAAAACGGGTTGCATACTGAGATGTATACAAGCCTTAGTGAATTATTTCAGATATAAAACAAAGAATTTATGAATTCACTTTTGAAAAATAATATTTTTGAGTAATTTTCTCATTTTCTCCCTTTTTCTCCCCCTCAAAATGTGATATACAAGAAAGTAAATCAGCATTTTGATAAAATTACCCAGAAAACGAATTAACTCCCCCTTGAAATATGATATCAATGAGTTACCTCCCCCTTACATAACCATTGAACAATTATATCCAGGAAGTTATCATAAATATAAAGGCTCCCCCTTAAAAGATGATATCCAAAGCATATGAAAGTAGTTGCTTCCCCTAGAAAGTATCTACTCCTCCTAAACACAAGATCCCAAGAATAAGTCCCAACAGATCTAAGGAATATCAAGCACTATACTCTACCATGTCAATCTCTTTGATTAAGAACTTTAGCCTAAGTTCATCTAAAGGCTTAGTGAACATGTCAGCTAATTGCACTTTGGTAGGCACAAAGTATAACTCTACATCCCCTTTCTCTACATGGTCCTTAATGAAATGATAGCGAATATCTATGTGTTTAGTCTTAGAATGCTGGACCGGGTTGCTTGTTATTGCAATAGCACTTTGTGAATCACAGTAAATCGGGATCTTAGAAAACTTAAAGCCATAGTCTGAAAGTTGAATTTGCATCCACAAAACTTGTGAACAACAATGAGCTGCAGCAATGTACTCAGACTCAGCTGTTGATAAAGACACACAGTTCTGCTTTTTGGATGACCAACCAACTAGCCTATTCCCCAACATCTGAATTGATCCAGATGTGCTTTTTCTATCAACATGGCAACCGCCATGATCCGCATCAGTGTAAGCAGTGAGATTGAAATCGGATCCATGAGGATACCAGATCCCAAGGTTAGGTGTACCTTTAAGGTACTGAAAAATCCTAACAACCGCTTTGGAATGAGATTTCTTAGGGTTTGACTGAAAGCGGGCACAGACAGTTACAGCAAGTGTAATGTCGGGTCAACTTGCAGTCAGATACATTAAAGAACCAACCATGCTTCGATAAAGTGTAACATCAAAGGGTTCCTCATTAGTATCAGCATCCAGTAAAGTCCTCATTGGGGTTGTCATTGGTTTTAAAGCAGTCATTTTAAAACGTTTTAGCATATCATTGATATACTTTGTTTGACTGAGAAAAATCCCTTTTGGTAATTATTTTACTTGTAACCCCAAAAAGAAATTTAACTGGTCAAGCATGCTCATTTCGAATTTGTTGGCCATAAGGTCACCAAATTCTTTGCATAAGGCCGAGGACGTGGAACCAAAAATAATGTCATCAACGTAAATTTGAACCAAGAGAATGTGATCGTGGTGTTTACGGATGAATAGCGTTGTATCAATCGTTCCACGAGAGAAGCCATTGTCCATCAAATACTTTGTTAAGGTCTCGTACCATGCACACGGTGCTTGCTTCAGACCATATAAAGCTTTCTCCAAGTAGTATACGTGATTTGGATTAATGGGATCGACAAAGCCTTCTGGTTGATCGACATAGACTTCCTCTTGAAGATGACCATTCAGAAAAGTAGTTTTGACGTCCATTTGAAACACCGTGAACTTCATGTGAGAAGCAAATGCAAGGAAAAGATGAATAGCCTCAATCCTAGCAACCGGAGCAAACGTTTCGTCATAATCAATACCCTCTTGTTGTCGATATCCCGTGGCCACAAGACGTGCCTTATTCCGAACCACAATTCCATCAGAATCCTTCTTGTTCTTAAAAATCCATTTAACCCCTATTGGTCGTTGACCAGTTGGTCTTGGAACTAATCGTCATACTTTCAACCGTTTAAATTGATTGATCTCTTTTTGCATTACAACCACCCATTTCGGATCTAGTAATGCTTGAGCAACTGTTGTTGGTTCAATCTTACTAAGAAAGGCAGTATATAAACAAATATTCCAAGTAGCCCTTCGAGTTGAGACTGGAGCAGATGCATCACCAATAATAAGATCTATTGGATGACTTTTAGTCCATCGGTTGTGTGGAAGAGGTTGTACATCAGTGGTATCCATTGAAACATCAACTGTTGTTGACGTTGAGCCTTGATCCGCTTGATCTGATGTAACGTTATCTAATGGATTCAATTGAGTATCTGGAGAAATAGCTGGAGTTGTATCAACTGATGAATCTTGAATTGGTTCAAGATTATCAGTAACAGGAGGTGGTAGGGAGGATGAAGAAACAACAGGTGAATCAGTTGGTGTTGTATCTTCATCAAAAAGACTTTGTTGAGTCTCCACAGTAGTTGACTGTGACGGTGTAACCGGTACGGCTTGAACATTTGAAATCCGTTGAGGAGCATAAAGACTATCAAACAAGATATCCAGTTCCTCTGATGTAACCGTAGGAACACCCTTCGTTGAGAAAATTGAGTTTTGCATGGAAGAAGAAGTAGCCAGGTTAGGATCGGGTTTTGAACTGAGTTGTTCAAAAGCCATTCCAGAAAATTCATAAAACTTGACATTGATGCTCTCTTTAATCGTTTTTGTCCATTTGTGATAAACCCGATAAGCAACTTTGTTCAAAGAATATCCGAGAAATATGGCTTGATCGCCATTTGGATCAAACTTTCTGAGGCAATAAGAAGATCATTTCCTTCAGTGGATTGCACCGAGCATTGTCGACGTTCAAACAGAACTTTAAGATCTCCATCGTAGAATTGACTTACACTAAATAAACTGCACCCCAAACCTTCAACATATGAAACCTGTTTGATTGTTATGCCATTTTGCTCAAAATCTCCGTAACCCGTTATCGCTGCAATTTCATCATTTCTAAAAGTAACTGTTCCTAAGAATTTGTCAATGAAGTTGACAAGTAAGGATTTATCGCCCGTCATGTGTCGAGAACAACCGGAATCGATATACCAAACACAGACGTCGAAACCCTGTAAATGTGAATTTCCTAGAGTTTAGGTACCCAAAGTTTCTTGGGTCCTCTACGGTTAGTACCAACAATAAACTTTGGATCAACGACAAGATAATCACGTAAAACATCATGCAGTTTAGACAATAAAGCATCATTTAAAACCACATTACATGAAGCGTCATATGCAATATCAAGTTTTACATCGTTATCAGAAGTCTTAACACACAACTTATTCTAAGTAGATGTTTTGTTCACAGACAAAAATTGAAAAACATGAGATGATTTCCTAGGCCGATTAGCAGATTGTGTTGTTTGGTTGCTACTTTCTTAGTCGTGGACTTAGGAACCCATACAAATTTGTAATTCAAGTTTGGATTATGACCTGTGACACGAGAAACACCTTTGTTAGTTAGACGTCCAAACTCTTCAGTTGACACATGAGATGATTGATTTTGCAAAATTTCTAATTTGATTTTACGTTCTTTTGCATCATACTCACTTAAATCAGGTTTAGGACTAGTGTGTTGTGTGGACTTAACTGATGTCGTTAAAAGACTCACTTTTGAAGTATTTTTCATTGGAATCATAGGAATCTTTTCAGTTGACACAGAACCATCGGGAGAATGAACCTTTTTGACAACAAATTGAGTTGTAGAAACAACTTTTGAACCACGATTGCCAAATTGAGAACGGAAAGGATTTTTAAGAATAGTAATGGGTTTTACATCCTTAGATGTTGACATTCCCTTTCCCTTCTTAGTAATGCCACCAATACATTCAAGCACATTGGTTTCAACATTAGACGATTGCTTAAGTGTGTTAGCCTGTTTCAGTTGAATTATCTTTTGTTTTAAGCTTTTAATCTCAAGACATAATTCTTCATCAGAAACTATCACTTCACCCTCCTTAAAAGCATAGGAACATTCTTTCTTAGGCAGTGAAGGCAATTTATCACACAGAGCAAGCATTTGTTCTAATGATTGGCACTTAAGTTGCAAGTCAATATTCTCCTTTTCTAGTTGGGCTACTATACGATTCAAATTCCGAACGGCAGGTAAATGCAAATAATAATCGTGCAAAGGATCAAGTTGACTTTCAAAATCTATCAAAGGTTCAATGATTGATTCAGTATGAGATTCTGCTTTTTCATCTAAAGAATTTTGACCTAGAGATTCTGTCTCAAAGAAAACAGTTAGTTCATGTGCTAGGTCTTCGCGGAAAACATTATCAGAACATGCAGGTAAAGTAGGTAGAATTGGTTTCACATCAAAAGTTGGTTCATCAAACACCTCATCTATGTTAACAATGCTAGAACTAGGTTTGTTAAACACGTCATTCTCAAGCATTAAAATGTATTTTTCTAACATGAGTGTAGGTATGTAAATCAATCTACGTGTCAGCACATAATTAGCACATTGCACATTCTTTTCAGTTTCAACAAGTTCCTTCAAGAAAGCAGGATTTGATTTACCCATTTTTGCATTAATTTTCTCATACATTAAGCTAATTTGATGGTATTTTTTAGATTTGCGATTAACAATAATATCATCAAAATCAGCATCAGAAGAATGCACAAAATGCGGTGGTAAACCAGCTTGAAAGTAATCAGAATGATATAATCCTGGAATCTTTTTGGAAGCTCCATCTAAGATCTTAGGATCTTCAAAACCCAACCCCCACTTTTCACCATGAATCGTTTTTGGTCTATTCATGAAAATCGTTTGTTTTGAAAGTTCCATATCCATGATAGCTTTGGATTGCTCTGTTCGATAGAGTTTTTCCTCATATCGAGCAAGTTGAGCTTTCATTAGAACAGACTCTTTTGACAATGAAGAGATTTCAGCGTCTTTTTCAATTATTGCGTTTTCCAAATGAATAATTTTCTTGTTTAGCTTTGAAAGTGTGGGTTCATGTTGGTTTTTTAAATCAGAAAGATCTTTTTCTAAGAATTGAACTTTTTCTGCAAGTCGTTCAGATTTTAAACGATAATTAGTTCGTTCAACTTTAATCGGATGAATTGTCTTTTTAACATCTTTCAACTCAGATTCCGAGGAGCTGAGTTGGACGGTCAACTTTTGCAATTCCGATTGTAATTTTGATGAAGATGGTTTGGTCTCAGAAAGTTTGATTTTATCTTTTAAAACCTTGTTTTCATATTTTAAGCCTTTGACTTCTTTTGACATTGAGACCAGATTCTTCATCAAGTCATTTTGCATTTTTATAAAATCATGTGAGATTTCAGTTGATTGTACCCAAGGTTGGAGAATTCGGATCTCGGAGAGATCTCGTTTGCACCTTTTTAGGGAGATCTCGGCATCTCGGAATAATCTCGGGGAGATCTCGTACGTTGACTTTATAGGCTTCTTAATAAAAATATACATAAAAACATAAATATATATATATTTATATACGTTTTTACGAGATTTTACAAAAATATCCGAGAAATGAGCGAGAAAATCTTAGAAATTATGAATTTTACAAGAAAATCTTACAAATTAGCAAGAAAATCCGAGAAATCATGGTTTTGACTAAGTTTGACCCCGTTGATCGAGAAATCTCGCGAGATGAACATCTCGTCTCGGTTGCCTTCTAAAAACGAGATCTCGGGGGAGATCTCGGGGAGATCTCGGGAGATTTACAACACTGATTGTACCTCATCATCGTCAGATGTTGAGTCAGAATTCTCCAATGCTTCCTTAGCTTTGATGAGCTTAGTCACCTTGCAAACATTTGCATGTTCCACCTTTGAGTTTGAATCATCAGTTCAGTTAAACCAAGTATCATCAACCGGTTTCAACTCTCCCCCAGTTTCCACAATCTTAGCCATCAACATTTTTTTCTTATAGTAAGCTGCGTCCTTCTTCTTAGGCATCTTGCACTCACAAGAGTAATGACCAGCTTTGCCACAATTGAAACAGATTGAATCTTCCTTCTTGGAATCATCAGCACGTTGTTGTTTGGATTGATCAGCTTTCTTGTAGTACGAGGAAGATGATGAGTGTTTGCGTTGATTACTAGATTTGCCTTTAAACTTGTGTTTGTTCAAAGCCTTTATGAACATGGCTGCCATCTTGACTAATTCAAGGTGTGAATCATCAACATCAGAAAGATTCAACTCTTCAGAATCAGTTGATTCTTCAACAAGCACTTTATTAGACAAGCTTTTGGAAAATAATTTGCTCTTCTTTTTGGCAATTAGAGCAAGAGGATCACTTGGAGATGACTCTTTTCTTCCTTCTTGAAGTTTAGACACTTCAGGTTGGTAATGCATAAGAACTCCAACAAGCTCATGAATAGTCAACTTGTCAATCTCTTTGGTAGATCGAACAATGGTTCCATAAGAAAGCCAATCAGCATTGAGCTTTTTGAGGAATTTCATGTTGACTTCAGCATGTACTTTTACAATCTTACACCTTTTCAACTCATTGAGAACACCATTGAAACGACGGTAGGTATCCTTGAGTAGTTCTTCTGGTTCCTGCTTGAAATCTTCATACAATCCCAGAGCCTTATTCAATTTAGTAACGTCTGACATGTCATAACCTTCTTGTTGTCATTTGATTTCATCCCATATATCTTTTGCAGTAGTGTTGCTATCAACATTTTCAAATAGCTCATATTGGAGAGCTTGCATGACAATATTCTTAGCCTCTATGTCACCCTGAGCTCTTTCACGTTTATCACCAGAAAGTTCATAGACTGGAATTGGCATACCAGTATCCGGATGAAAATCAACAACTGGACCATCTCTCAGAGAAGCCCAAATATGTTTAGGTTTCTCACCCTTATAGTCTATGTACTGAGTAATACGATGAAGCCACTGAGTGTACTTGCCATCAAACAACACTGGAGGTCGAGAATCTGATCCAATGATAAGAGTATCTTGAGTAGACATCTTAAATTGAGGTAGATTCGGTATAGATTCGGTATTAAACACAATCTATGATCAGGGTTCAGTATAAAATCTAACAAGAATGTCAGATTCGGTAAAGATTCGATACAGTAGCAAATTCGGTAAGTGGTTCGGTACTGTAGCAGATTCAGTAAAAATTCGGTATACCAGATTCTGTATCAGAAACTGATAAGAATCACAAGTAACACACCCAAATTCGGTATGGATTCGGTAACCACACAACTTGAAGCCTCAGAATACTTAAAACCAAAGAATTAAGTGAAACCGAGATTCTGATTCGGTAAATGACTCGGTAGTTAAATTCTGTAAAATATAATGTGTAAACTCAATCCAATTCCCTTGAATTAGATTCGGTAACTTTGCTGCACAAGAAAACAAGTTAGTAACAAACAGAATATCAATGATATCAAAGATTCAGGATACCGAATGTCAACTGTAGTAGTTGACAATACCGAGTCTAAGTCTAAAACTTAGAAATATAACAGAATCCTTTCTCAAACCACACCAATTAGCTGCGTATGAACAAACCGAATGTGATAGAATCACAAACACACCACAATCTGCAACACTTAAGATGAATTTCCAGTATTGAAGCAGATTCGGTATGATAGTTACGATACCGAGTGTTGATCAAATCTTCAAAACTTGAAGAATTGAAGAAATTGAACCGACAGAAATGTGATTTAACACCTCATGAACACAACTGAATCTTTAAATCTTCACAAAACACCAGAATCGAGCTTGAATTAAGCAATACCGAGAGTTTTAGCCACAAACTCTAAATATCAACTTGATTCTCCATAATTGAAGTTAAAAAGCTGTAATGATGATCGAAACTCTTTCTAATAGACCTAATACACCTTCGCTGAACTTATCACAAGAATCTAAACGTCAGATTATCAAATTCGATAGTACCGAATCTGATTCATTCTACCGAGAGTATCCAGATTCTGTAATCTACAATCTCTGGATCGATATAGTGATGTAGAATCACTTCCTGGATGCTCTGATACCAAATGATAGGTCAGATCATGTTGAGATTGAGAGAAAAGATAAGATATAGTGAGATTCGGTATATAGGAAGAAGACTCGGTATGAGAGAGAATCGGCACAAATTAAATTCCACAGCTTCTAGAACTCAGTTACAATGCAATGGCTATCTAATTAGGACTACATAGGTTCCTTATATAGCCCTCTTCTAAGGAACCTTCATTTAAGCTTAATTCACATTAACACTATACAACTTCGGGGTCCTAACAGATATTCACCTGAATTCCGAAGACAGTGTAACTGGAATGGATCAACAAATCAGCCATCACCTACTCTGGATGAATTAGGGATGGGTTCATAGCCTGCTTAGTCATTGGAGACAAGAAGAAGGTGATCCCTTCCATCCACCACATTGCCCTCTTGGCAAAGAACCTGAAGCACTTACCGGCGAACCTATTCGAAACACCATTTTCTCTCTCATTTCCAGAGTGTCTCGTCACAATTATATATTATCTCAAATTCTAGATCTTATTCATCCACTCGTCCGAACCGACAATCACCCCGGTGTAATAGAAGAAGTCAACGAGCTTCGCGCTTGGGTAGTGGCTTTGGAGAATATGGTGCAAAGGTTACAAGCACCAGCAGGATCACCGGCATCAACAGTACCACCGACAACAACACCAACAGTACCATTAACACCACCAACAACATCCACACCACAAGCCTCAACATCACAATATGTACCTTGAACATCAACGTCATACGCACCATAGATACCAAGGAGTACCAACAACAATAACTGATGAAGTATTGATTCATAACTTCATTGGAGAAATATCCTACGGCAATTATGTAATCTATAAAATCTTAGAGATTATTTATCCCAGTTCTAACCATAAATCAGATGAATAGAGATGTAGAAGGGAGAATAGAAACCCTGACAAGAATGGTGCGTAAGATACACGCTAGACTTGTTTTACCAATAGCATCAACAGTACCCTTAGCCTCACCAGCACAGTCAGTGCTGTCAACATCGCCTCTAACATCACAAGCTCCGCCAGTTCAAGAAAGCACCGTGGACATCATTACGAGTCAACAACGAGTATATTGTATCAATGAGTTATGAAGTAATAACTCAATTCCTCTAAAGAATTTATATGTATATCTTATATATATAAATTTTAAAACCATCATAAATCTTTTCGTACTAAGCTATTACTTGTGAATCTTAACTAGTAGGTACTACTCGGTTAATTCATATTACTAATATGCTATGATATACATCCTTCATTAACGACTTAACCATCGTTAACTACAATATCTGTTTCAACTCAATGAATTCAATTTCATAATGAACTTAGTGTATTAATCAACTACATGTTTAATTTTACACTTCTATCTTCGATGTACTCGAAAACATCATTTATATCTTATGAAGTTCATAAGAATTCCACGAGCACCACACCCTTCACCAAGGAATATCAATAAGAATAAATAATGAAGTATTGATTTCATTAGCGAAATACTCCGCAAAGATTATGTAATCTTTAATATTTTAAAGATTAATCATTTCTAAGTCAAGCCGAAAATCAAATGAGCTTAATATCATATTAACTCATTAAATATGTATTACATCTGAAGAAAATATACATACATATATTTTCATAAAGACGGTAATAAAAATTCTTTTGTACAAAATATTAATTGTGAAATCTTTAACGGGTAGGTAATACCCGGGAAATATTTAAGTTCGCAATTAATATGTTACACTGTACATTCTTCAACTTTGATTCAAAAATTATTAACAATACTCACAATGATATACAATCGTTTTCATACAAATTCAATTACATATTCTGATATTGACGGATCAGAATCCAAGTCATAACTCTAAACCGGCGACATCATTCTTAGATCTTTATATCTTTCAAAGCTATACTTTGACTTCAAAACTGTGAAAGATCCTTTAGCATTGTTATTACCGAAAATAATCTTGCAATTCCTTTTCAAAGTATCCAGTTTTACCACACTTTCAACCAGTCAACTTCGACTTTTCAGATTAGCCTTATTATAACTTTGACATATACGTTCTTGTTACTGGGGAACCTTTCATGTTCCACCACATTAGCAATAAATTTACCAACAACTTCATTGATCTTTGACCTTCCGAAAAATCATTATACTCATTGAAACCCTATCATGTACTCATCCACATCTTGTAACAATAATTGCCATACCAACTACCAGGAATTAGCAATCAGTATTTTGAATTTCATAGCAATTTCGCCAATAGTTATATATATACATATACCGTTTACCTTCAAGACTTACAGACTTCGAATGTGAAGTTTCTGAAAAACACCCTAAACTACGAACTAGTTCTCTGAAATTGGAACAATGCTGATGAAGTAGCAAAAACTGTAAACGACCTTAACAGTCAAAAGTTTAATGATAAAGAATAGTATGGTGGTAAAGCTGAGAAGAAGAGAAGGTTTGGAACTGGAAAACGGATTGAGCAAAGTATGAAGGAGGCTGTGGATAAATCACAAAGACTGAACCTGTCTTCAAAGAATCCAAATGATTCAGTGTCTGCTGAAACCATTAGTAAGAACCTTACTTCTTATTCTAAACCTTCACAGACAGATTTTCCGCATCATCCTCTGATATTAGAAATTCTAAGATATCATCGTATCTTCAATTATAAATATCCTCCATATTTCTGAAGATATTTTCATAACTGTTCTTATCTGAAATCATTCATCTCTTCGCGCTATCTATGTTACATCATAGAAGAAACTATTTTAGTTTCTAAAATCTGGAAAAAAAATTCGAAAAATGAATGTTTTGAAGTAGTGTTGGGAACTGAAGCATGAATTAGTATAATATAATGACACTTGATCAACGTGATTATATTACAGTAAGTCATGCTGAGTTTCTAATGGAACGTGATAAAGCTTCACAGATCACACCCTCATCATGAACCATATTACATAACTCTTTCATTCTATTTAATCTCTAAATATATCAAGAAAATACTTTTCTTGATGATTCGGTCTTTTCCAGATATTCTGGTTATTTGACAAATCAAGATCGTGTCATTACAATTTCTTTCTTAGAACATTAACTATGTTCATTCCGAAATGTATAGCTATGAATTCTGGACCATTATTCGCTTGACTTGAAGTCGGGAAGGAAAAACGAAAGCATGGAGCTCCTAAATATAAGGGAAAATATAAAGCCTGACAACAACACATATATTACAAACCGTTTATATCAATGCGTATAGCAATATAAAGACACGGGAGAATGAAAAATACTATAACCCCAAGGTAATAGTAGAAGAAAATAACTTCCTCTGGTAACAGATGAAAAAGAAGAATGAAGGATACGATAGCCAAGAAAATATCAAGAATCAGAACTGGATTAAGCATTTCACAATCTTTTGGAAGTATGAAATAAGGAAGAAGATGTAAGAGTGGTGAAAATAATGAAACAGAAGTGGTTAATTTATAGCAAAATATCAGACATAACAATCGAGGCAGATTACGCATTTAAAGGAAATCTTAATTTCCTTAAATTTTGAAGAATCAAATCTTATTTAGATTATGAAGATTTTCTATTCCTTAAATTCCAGAAATCAATCGTAATTACGTCAAAAGTTAAGACGAATCTCTATTCTTTCATTTCACTCTTTTACGATAACTTCTCTCGTACGCTTCGAGAAATCGGATTGTTTTATCCATATTATTCAACGGTAATAAAATTCTATTTATCAACTCATATTCGTCATGAAAACATTTTTATTGTTTGCCATGACGACCTCACTTAAATTTCGGGACGAAATTTCTTTAACGGGTAGGTACTGTGATGACCCGGAAATTTCTGACCAAATTTAAAGTTTATCTTTAAATGATTTAATGTTTTCGACACAATAAGCGAAGTCTGTAATGTTGAGTCTCAAAGTTTTGGAACTATATTCATGTAATCAATTACTCTTAATATATATATAACTTAATGTGCATATATATATATATATATATATATATATATATATGATTTCAAGTTATTTAGTAAACGATAGTAACATTCGATTATTGATTCGATTGATATTTAGATAAGTTAACTAAAACGTTTAAGATGAACCAGTAAAACACTAATTTGCTACAGTGTTTTCGAATTTCTACAGTACCCGAAAAGCTATAGTGTTTTCGAAAATCAGTATTTGCTACAGTAAAAAAACTTTGTTACAGTAAATTTGCTACAGTAAAACACTATTTTAAAATGAAAATATATATATATATATATATATATATATATATATATATACTACGAGACGATGATTTATAGAAGCAAATAACCAAAACACTTAATTGATTAAAGCTACACTTCGAGTGACATAGTTTATCAATGATTAAGTTTAATTTTTGATAAAGGTACACGTCGCGTGACGAAAAGTACTAGTTTTCTAAGCGTACGAAAATGCATTCGAGAAACCGGAACCGGGACATAAGTCGAGTGACAACGTACGAGTCAACGGACCAAAAATTACAAGTCCACTATGCACGTGAATTTAATGTAATATATAATTAATTATATAAATTAATTATATTATAATTATATTTAATTGTGTCAACAAGCGTAGGACAAAACGATTATGAGCTGGAAAAAGAGGCCATGAGATCGCATGGCCATTGTGCCTCAGACCCATGCGATCGCATGGGAAGTCTGGACAGGCCACATCTATTTAAGCTCGATATGTTTCTGTTTCTGATTCATTTATCCATCTATCTCGATCTCTTTCTCTATTATATTTATATTTATTATTATTATTATTATTATTATTATTATTATTATTATTATTATTATTATTATTATTATTATTATTATTATTAAGATTAATATTATTATTAATCTTAATATTATTATTAGTAATATTATTAATTAGTATTATACATAAAATACTACGACGAGGTCATGAGCATGTCACTTTCAAAATGGGTTTTCAAGCGGGATAGAGCTAAGGAAACTATGAGTTATAGCCATGGAGGTTATGGGTAATATTCATGGGTAATATTCGCAAGTCAAACCTAGTGTTTATCATCTTCGTTGCGTCTACATACTTTCCTGCAATATTGAATCACAATATTGATACGTGAACATTCATATCTTATCTTTTATATATTAAATGTGTATCCATGTCTAGTGCTCGAGTATATATATTTATATATGCTTTTATGCTAAATTTCGTCGTTAAACAGTTTATATTGAATCATGAATTAAATACATATATTACTGGTAAAAGGTATATGATATACATGTTTTTGAAAAGCTGGCGAAAAATCAATAACTTTTCATTTAGATATCGAATAATTTCGATGAACGGATTAAAAGATATGATCAACTGAATTATGATTGATGTTAATTGAAATTACTTTTGAATCTGCAATTAAGATTTAAACAACTTGTTTATAAGATTGATAAATTGGATTTTTGAATATTACCAACCGAGTAAATGAATCCTTATATAAGGTACGTCTCGTTTTGTTGCACTATTGTCAAAATTGACTTTTTGAAATGACTTTGGATAACTTTTGTATGTTGATCTCGAGCATTAGGATTGTGATACACTATGACCAGACCTAGCTTGATAGACATTTATTGACCAACATATGTTCTCTAGGTTGAGATCTACGGTTATTTGGTAATCCGAGTTTCGATCACATTTTGGTGAACGACTTTATATGCTGCTGAGGTGAGTTTCATATGATCCCTTTTTAATTGCTTTTGCAATACATTTTTGGGCTGAGAATACATGCAATTTATTTTAAACGCAATGGACACAAGTACATACTAAATTCTACACCGAGTTTGAACCGAAAATCCCTTAGCTTTGGTAACTACTAACTGCCGGTTATAAGAACTGGTGGGCGCGAGTAGTAGTATATGGATCCATATGGCTTGATATCCCCGTCCGAGCTAGAGCACTAGACTTTTAACAGACATATGCTATTTGAGAAGCGTACACGTTGGTTTGCGTGTATTATTAAGATGATTATACAAAGGGTATTGATAATGCTAAAAACGAACATATATTTCATAGCATTATTCCTCAAGAAAGACAAGCTTTTAGTTGCAATTGTTCTATTTACAAGTGATATTCGTTTAAATAATAAAAGGTGAAGACAAAAGACAGATTCGACGAATTGAAGACGCAAACGACCAAAAAGCTCAAAAGTACAAAAGACAATCAAAGAGGTTCCAATTATTGATAAGAAACGTCTCGAAATTACAAGAGTACAAGATTCAAAATGTAAAGTACAAGATATTAAATTGTACGCAAGGACGTTCGAAAATCCGGAACCGGGACATGAGGCAACTCTCAACGCTCGACGCAACGGACTAAAAATTACAAGTCAACTATGCACATAAATATAATATAATATTTAAATAATTCTTATAATTATTTATATATTATATAAATAAATAAAAACCGTCGGCAAGAAAGACGCTGTATTTACAAACTCCGCGACTCGCGGAGTTTGAAGGCAAAAAGGGCCGCGAGTCGCGGAGACCCAAAGTTTGAAACTCCCTATAAAGCCAACCGAATTCTGATCATTTTTCATAACATATATCCATCTCTCTATCTATATCGTATATATTTATATTTATATTTTAATTTTAATTTTAATTTTAATTTTAATCCTAATAATAAGGGTATGTTAGCGAATGTTGTAAGGGTGTAAGTCGAAATTCTGTCCGTGTAACGCTACGCTATTTTTAATCATTGTAAGTTATGTTCAACCTTTTTAATTTAATGTCTCGTAGCTAAGTTATTATTATGCTTATTTAATCCGAAGTAATCATGATGTTGGGCTAATTACTAAAATTTGGCTAATTGGGCTTTGTAACATAATTGGGGTTTGGACAAAAGAACGACACTTGTAGAAATTAGACTATGGGCTATTAATGGGCTTTATATTTGTTTAACTAAATGATAGTTTGTTAATGTTAATATAAAGATTTACAATTGGGCGTCCCTATAAATTACCATATACACTCGATCGGACACGATGGGCGGGGTATTTATATGTACGAATAATCGTTCATTTAACCGGACACGGGAATGGATTAATAGCCACTAGAATAATTAAAACAGGGGTGAAATTATGTACAAGGACACTTGGTATAATTGATAACAAAATATTAAAACCTTGGATTACACTCAGTCGACATCCTGGTGTAATTATTAAACAAAGTATTAAAATCTTGTTACAGTTTAAGTCCCCAATTAGTTGGAATATTTAACTTCGGGTATAAGGATAATTTGACGAGGATACTCGCACTTTATTTTTATGACTGATGGACTGTTATGGACAAAAACCAGACGGACATATTAAATAATCCAGGACAAAGGACAATTAACCCATGGGCATAAAACTAAAATCAACACGTTAACCATCATGATTACGGAAGTTTAAATAAGCATAATTCTTTTATTTCATATTTAATTTCCTTTATTTTATATTTAATTGCACTTCTAATTATCGCATTTTTATTTATTGTTATTGTATTTAATTGCACTTTTAATTATCGTACTTTTTAATTATCGCAAGTTTATTTTATCGCACTTTTATTATTCGCAATTTCATTATCGTTATTTACTTTACGCTTTAATTTAAGTCTTGTATTTATTTTTAATATTTTACATTTGGTTTTAACTGCGACTAAAGTTTTAAAATCGACAAACCGGTCATTAAACGGTAAAAACCCCCCTTTATAATAATAATATTACTTATATATATATATTTGTATTTTTATAAAAGTAAACTAATATAGCGTTAAGCTTTGTTTAAAAAGATTCCCTGTGGAACGAACCGGACTTACTAAAAACTACACTACTGTACGATTAGGTACACTGCCTATAAGTGTTGTAGCAAGGTTTAAGTATATCCATTCTCTAAATAAATAAATATCTTGTGTAAAATTGTATCGTATTTAATAGTATTTCCTGCTAAGTTTAATAGCTATTTTTATACCACTATGCTAAAACATCAAGTATTTTTGGCGCCGCTGCCGGGGAACTCTTAAAAGCCGGAAGCGCAACGCTAATATAAAAAAAAACAGATTTTTAGTTTACTTTTATTAAAACTCGTTTTTATAAAAATACGTTTTAAATATTCGAAAATATAAAAAGAAAAACAAAAATATAAGTATTTTTAAGATTTTGTTAAATATTTAAGTTTTATAAAGTTTCTTTATTTTTAAATAAGTTTTATTTAAGTATTTTGTTTTTATTTAAAACATATAAAAAAAATTTAATATATATAAATCTATTTTTAAGATATTTTTAAAATTATAAAGTAGTTCTATTTTTATTTAAGTTTTTAAATATAAGTTTTTATTATACAAATATTTTGATATAAAACAGAAAATATAAAAACAGAAAAAAAAAATCGCGTCGAATTTTATTTTACCTGTCATCTGAAAATTTGAACCCCGCGAGTCGCGGAGTTTTCTGCTTCGGGCACCGCAACTCGCGGAGCCGCCCTGACAGGCCAGACCAGAACCCTAATATCGCATTAATTACGGAGTATTTTTTTAATTTTTATTATTAACACTCTAATTAGGGTTTGTTTAGTTAATTAATATTAATTAATTTAGTTTTCTTTATTTAATTTGTAATATTAAGTTTATTTAGTTTTATTAATATATAAAAATTAATAGTTTTAATAAATAATTAATATAAAAATAATATTTTTATAAAAATTGTACTTTTTACAACTTTTTGTATATTTTTATATTTTGTCCCTTTTTAATCGTTTTAGCGTAATATTTGTATTTTTCGCTCATATTTAGTTTTAAACTTAGTTTTTGCCATAGTTATTTTTACTTCTAGATTTTTAGGCTTTGCCGTAGAATTCCTTAAGTGCTTTCTCTTTAGACTAAGATTTAGGTGCTTTAGAGTTTTGCGACACCTTTTTAAGTTTTAGTTTCTTTTTAAGTTATTTCCATTTGGGATTTAGTTTTTCCTGTAAGCTTTAATATTCTTTAATATTTTAGACGACTTTTTCCTATATATCAATTATCATTCCAATTAGTAATCTCAATTTGCGATTATAATTTTAAGTTAGTTGTAGTAATAAGGTTAGGTTAGTCAAGTGTTTTTAAGTTTTATAAGTTTCTTTTATTTTTCCGTCACCTTTTATTTTTCAACCATTTTTCTTTTTTTTTCCGACGAACTCTTTTTCTTTCTTATTTCTCGCTATTCTAGTTTTAGGACATAGATTTTTATTCTACTTCTTATCTAAATTTCTTAAAATTACGAAAATTTATTTTAAGTGGTTAAATTAATAGACATCAAAATTTTCTGGTTTGTAGTAATAGTTGGATTTGTACGTGGACCGGGTTATTGGAGCCAAACAGTCCTCAATTATATTGAGATCAAACGAATCCTGCCCCTCTGCTGTATCTTTTGGCTATTCGAAACGTGGGCAAAATCAGAAAAAGTCTATTGATTGGATAACTTATTATAATTTTTCTTTCCTTTTAAAAACTAATAGGATATTCAGTGAATGCATCGAGCAAGACGTTCACCGCCTTTTGTACGTTCACCACCTGTAACTAGATCAAGACATTTAGCAAATATTACTGCCGTTGATTTTTCTTTAGAATCGTCATCCAGTCGACCAAGTACTCCAGTTCAAATTTCCGATAATCCGTTTTTTGAACCCGACCTCACAATTGAAAATCCGGAGAATATTCAGGAATGATTCGTAGACCCTGAACCACTAAACTTTCCTCCGGAACCACCAATCATTCAAACAGAGATTGTTGAGGAACGAACCATTAAATCAGAATCCTCTAGTGATTCCGATTCAACAAATTCAATTATGGAGAATCTGGAACCTTTAAGTATGGAAGACCGAATGAGAGCTAAACGCACTGGCCAAGGTCACGCAATTACTCATCCAGACATTAATGCGCCAGATTATGAAATCAAAGGACAAATTCTACACATGGTGACTAATCAATGCCAATTTAGTGGTGCGCCGAAGGAAGATCCAAATGAACATTTACGTACCTTTAATAGGATCTGCACACTATTTAAAATCCGAGAAGTGGAGGATGAACAGATATATCTCATGTTATTTCCCTGGACTTTAAAGGGAGAAGCCAAAGATTGGTTGGAATCGTTACCTGAAGGGGCGATTGAGACATGGGATGTTTTAGTTGAAAAATTTCTTAAACAATTCTTTCCTGCATCTAAAGCCTTAAGACTTCAAGGAGAAATTGTTACGTTTACACAGAAGCCAAATGAAACTCTATATGAGGCATGGACAAGATTTGGAAAGTTGTTGAGAGGATGTCCGGAACATGGTTTAGACACCTGTCAAATAGTACAAATATTCTACCAAGGATGCGACATCACTACAAGGAAAGACATAGATATAGCAGTTGGTGGTTCTATTATGAAGAAAACCGAAACTGATGCTTACAAAATTATTGATAACACTGCTTCCCACTCACATGAGTGGCACCAAGAAAAAGATATCGTTAGATCATCTAAAGCAGCTAGAGCCGATTCTAGCCATGACTTAGATTCCATTTCCGCAAAGATAGATGCTGTCGAGAGACGAATGGAAAAGATGACTAAAGATATTCATTCGATACGAATTAGTTGTGAGCAGTGTGGAGGACCACATTTGACAAAAGATTGTCTCAGTATTGAATTAACAATGGAACAAAGAGAGAATATTTCATACATAAACCAAAGGCCTGGAAATAATTATCAGAATAATTATCAACCGCCAAGACCAATTTACAATCAAAACCAGAATTATAACAGAAATATTCCATACAACAACCAACAAGGTCCTAGCAATCAACAAGTATCCAATAATAATTACAATCAGCAAAGACCTAATTTTCAAAACAAACCACCACAACAAACCGATGATAAAAAGCCGAATTTAGAAGATATGATGACGAAGCTAGTTGAAACTCAAATGCAGTTTTTCACATCTCATAAACAAACCAATGAACAAAATGCTCAAGCATTTAGAAATCAACAAGCTTCTATTCAAAATCTGGAACAAGAAGTAACCTAGCAAGGTTAATAGGTGAAAGAAAACCGGAAAGTCTACCTAGTGATACAAATGCTAACCCCCGGAATGAAACAGCTAAAGCTATTACCACAAGAAGTGGTACAACACTTAAACCACCTGAAATACCTGTAACTTCTAATGAAGCTATTCCTACTCCACAAGAACCACAACCTGATCAAGATAAGGAAAAAGAACCGGTAGTTGAAAAAGTTAATGAAGATAACACAGTTAAGGCTAAACCTTATGTTAAACCATACCAACCACCACTTCCTTACCCGAGTAAAATGAAGAAAGAGAAACTTGAAGCCGAGCAATCCAAATTCTTAGATATGTTTAAACAGATAAATGTAAATCTTCCTTTCATTGATGTGATTTCAGGAATGCCTAGATATGCTAAATTCTTGAAAGATCTAATCTCAAATAGAATGAAAATGGAAGAACTATCGGCTGTTACCATGAATGCTAATTGTTCAGCAGTGCTGTTGAATAAGATACCAGAAAAACTATCTGATCCAGGAAGTTTCACAATTCCATGTTTTCTGGGTAGTCTTAGTTCAATAGAAGCATTGGCAGACTTAGGTGCTAGTATAAATTTAATGCCGTATTCACTATACGCTAAACTAGACCTTGGAGAATTGAAACCAACCAGAATAAGCATACAACTAGCCGATAGATCAATAAAATATCCTAGAGGGATAATGGAGAACATGCTAGTTAAAGTTGGTACTTTAGTATTTCCAGTAGATTTTGTTGTTCTGGACATGGAAGAAGATTCTCAAGTTCCTCTCATATTAGGAAGACCATTCTTAAACACGGCTAAAGCAATGATAGACGTGTTCGGTAAGAAATTGACACTAAGTATAGAGGATGAGAGTGTTACCTTTTCAGTTGATAGAGCAATGCAACAAACGCAATCTGCAGATGATACATGTTATTATATTCAAACTATAGATGCACATGCAGAATTATTAGAAGAATTTCCAGAATTACAAGGAACAGGAGAATGTTCTTTAGGAGAAGGTAATGAACCAATTGATGAAGCTGAAATGTTAGCTACACTTATAGCTAATGGATATGAACCAACAACAGAAGAAATTCAAATGCTAAAAGAAGAAGAAGACGATATCGATACAAATCATCGATAGAAGAACCTCCGAAATTAGAGTTAAAGCCACTTCCAAACCATTTGGAATACGCTTATTTACATGGTGAATCTGAATTACCTGTAATAATATCGTCTTCTCTTACTGAAAATGAGAAATCACAACTCATTTCTGTGTTGAAAGCTCATAAACCAGCCATTGCATGGAAGATTCATGATATTAAAGGAATAAGTCCTTCGTATTGCACACATAAAATCCTTATGGAAGAAGGTCATAAAACGTATGTGCAACGCCAACGAAGACTAAATCCTAATATGCAAGATGTAGTTAAGAAAGAAATTATTAAACTGCTATATGCATGTTTAATTTATCCAATTTCTGATAGTCCATGGGTAAGCCCGGTTCAATGCGTACCAAAGAAGGGTGGCATGACTGTCATTACAAATGAGAAAAATGAGCTTATTCCTACTAGGACTGTAACAGGATGGCGTGTGTGTATTGATTATAGAAAATTAAATGACGCCACCAGAAAAGATCACTTTCCCTTACCTTTCATTGATCAAATGTTGGAAAGATTAGCCGGAAATAGTTACTATTGTTTTCTAGATGGATTTTCCGGATATTTTCAAATTCCAATAGCACCCGAAGACCAAGAGAAAACCACATTCACGTGCCCTTATGGTACTTTTGCTTACAAACGCATGCCATTTGGACTTTGCAACGCCCCTGCAACCTTTCAAAGGTGTATGATGGCAATTTTTCACGACATGATAGAAGAATGCATGGAAGTTTTCATGGATGACTTTTCAGTCTTCGGTGATACATTTGAATCATGTCTAGCTAATCTTGAACGAATGCTCATTAGATGCAAACAATCAAATCTAGTACTTAATTGGGAGAAATGCCATTTCATGGTTAAAGAAGGCATCGTTCTTGGTCATAAAATTTCAAAAGAAGGAATTGAAGTGGATAGAGCTAAAGTAGATGTAATTGCTAAACTTCCACATCCCACCAATGTTAGAGGAGTTAGTAGTTTTCTAGGGCATGCCGGTTTTTACTGACGTTTCATAAAAGATTTTTCTAAAATTGCCACTCCTATGAATAAACTCCTAGAAAAGGATGCTCCATTCATCTTTTCAGATGAGTGTATCAAATCTTTTAATATTCTTAAAGAAAAACTCACTAATGCGCCGATCATGATAACACCAAATTGGAATCTACCATTTGAACTAATGTGCGATGCAAGTGATTTTGCAATGGGAGCCGTTTTAGGACAAAGGATTGAAAAACGATTTCAACCTATATATTATGCTAGTAAGACGTTACAAGGAGCACAAACGAACTATACAACTACCGAAAAAGAACTCCTTGCTATTGTCTTTGCTTTTGACAAATTTCGATCATATCTAGTTCTAGCAAAAACGGTGGTCTATACCGACCATTCTGCTCTTAGATACCTATTTTCAAAACAAGATGCTAAACCAAGATTAATCCGTTGGATCTTACTCTTACAAGAGTTTGATATTGAAATCCGAGATAAAAAAGGAGCAGAAAATCTCGCCGCTGATCATCTTTCTCGTCTTGAAAATCCCGAATTAGAAGTTCTAAATGAATCGGCCATACAAGACAACTTTCCTGATGAATATCTATTGAAGATAGATTATAATGAAATCCCATGGTTTGCAGACTATGCAAACTACTTAGTTTGTAGATTCCTTGAAAAAGGATTATCGTACCAAAAACGAAAGAAATTCTTCAGTGATATAAAACACTATTTTTGGGAAGATCCACATCTGTTTAAAAGTTGTCCCGATGGAATAATACGCCGATGTGTATTTGGGGATGAAGCTAGTAAAATATTAAACCATTGTCACACAAGACCAACTGGAGGGCATTATGGGCCTCAACTAACGGCAAGAAAAGTTTATGATGCTGGATTCTATTGGCCTACAATTTACAAAGACGCACACCTTCTTTGCAAATCCTGTGATGCATGTCAAAGGGCCAGAAAAATAAGTCAACGTGATGAAATGCCACAAAATGTCATCCAAGTATGTGAAGTATTTGACATTTGGGGTATTGACTTTATGGGTCCATTTCCAAAATCTCATAATAATCTATATATACTCGTAGCCATTGATTATGTATCTAAATGGGCGGAAGCACAAGCTCTCCCAACTAACGATGCACGAGTTGTAGTCAACTTTTTAAAACGTCTTTTTGCAAGGTTTGGAACACCGAAAGCTTTAATAAGTGATCGGGGTACTCATTTCTGTAATAATCAACTTGAGAAAGTTCTTAAAAGATATGGAGTAACTCATAAAATCTCCACCGCATATCATCCACAAACAAGTGGACAAGTTGAAAATACCAACCGAGCTTTAAAACGTATTCTAGAGAAAACCGTAGGATCAAATCCGAAGAAATGGTCCATTAAATTGGAGGATGCACTCTGGGCTTTTAGAACCGCCTACAAAACTCCAATTGGAACCACACCTTTTAGACTTGTTTATGGAAAAGCATGTCATCTTCCAGTAGAAATTGAACACAAAGCATTTTGGGCTTTGAAGACATGTAATCTTGATTTACATGAAGCCGGACGTCTACGATTAAGTCAACTAAATGAATTAGAAGAATTAAGACATGAAGCATACGAAAATTCGTTAATCTATAAAGAGAGAACGAAGAAATGGCATGATAAAAGAATCAGAAGTTCAAAAGAATTTAAAGAAGGAGACATAGTTCTTCTTTTCAATTCACGATTCAAGCTATTTCCTGGAAAATTGAAATCAAGATGGTCTGGACCATTCATAGTCAAAAGAGTTTTCCCATACGGAACAGTAGAATTGATAAATTCAAATGGGATTGAATTTAAAGTTAATGGTCACAGAGTTAAACACTACATAGATAGTCCGATGGAAGTCGACAACGAAGTTAATCACAATTTCGACACCACATCTAACTAAGTGTGGGGAGAATCAAGTCTTTAAAGGATAATATGTATTTCTGTTAGAGTTAGATTGTCTATTTTCGTGTAGTTCTCGAAAATGGAACCCGAATGGTCTTTCCCTAGCAGACCCTAAAGAACTAGTCTTCTCCCCCCATTCTAAATTTTTATTTTTTTTAGAAAATGAAGACTGCCTGTGAACTAAACCATGGTCTAATGCTACACGCTTTGATCATTAAACGTAATAATGACACACTTCCGAGTAAAATAGTATCAGTAATCAGAGAAAGAATGGACGGAGTTAGAAAAGAATCCAGATGCGAAGATAATAAGTTACAATTTGGTAAAGGAAAATCAAAATCTGCAGCGAAAAGAAGAGCACGACACCTAGAAAGATGTCACAAATGCGGAAAATGGTCACATGGAGGTAAATGTTCAAATAATCAAACCTATTCAAATACCGAATTTGTTACTTTATGCAGAGACGGACCGTTCATATGTTTAGAAGAAAAGACACTGAATGCTCGAGGTTACGCCTATGTAGCTATGGAAAACCAATTAAACTGACTATCTTATGAATGGGATAGATCATATAACTAAGAATACTATCTCACAGGTAAGTCTGTACAGTTTTTATTTTTTTTTATTTTTAACCTTTTGATAATAAACGCTAATTTGTTTGCTATAAAGTATTAAATTGGTATTGAATAAAATTAGGTTTGGCGAGCGAAATTATTGATATCATTCAAAAATTTATTACATCACTGCGAAATTTAACGTTTATTCTTAAGGTATAAATATCTTTAATCAATCAACCCAAAATATTTCAAAAATTCGTCATGAGTTAAATTAGGTCTTGGAACCGAAATTACTTTACCGAAAAGAGGGGCGCATATTTTAGATAATATTTGATTGATTAAAGTGGGATAAAAAGCCAAAAAGATTTTTAATTTTATTTTTACCATGTTTTTAAAATTAATATATAAATCTTAAATTAATATTGTAAACTTTATAAAAACAATATTTTTAAAATTGTAAATATTTGAAAAATTAATATAAGTTTGGTGTGAATTTATAATATGAATTTTTAAATTAAGTTTGGTGTGAATTTTTAATTTTTAAAATATAAATTTTTAATTTTATGCATTTCAAATTTTAAAGTTTGGTGTGAATTTTTAATATTAATTTTGAATTTTATATTTAAATTGTGTGAATTTAAAAACAAAAATTTACTTTATCTCATTAAGTTAAAAATATGATTTTTAAAATTCGTCGTAAGTTGAAGACTAGGTCTTTGAACCGAAATTGCTTTACCCGAAGGAGGGACGAGAACTTTTATTATCATTATTTTTAATCTTATTGAATTAAAGTATGCCAAAAACATTAAAAAAAAAACCCAAAAATCTTAGCTTTTAAAACAATCGCTACAAAAAGACAAATTTTAAAATTTTGTCGAAGGACGGACTAGGACATCGATCCGAAACGACCTCGTCCTAAATAACAAGGGAAACAAAATTTTAAAAATAATTACTTAATTGTTTTAATTAATATAAGATATAAAAAAAAATACAAACTCCGCGAGTCGCGGAGTTTGAAAGGTAAATCCACCGCGACTCGCGGAGGATGAAAAAACCAGAAAAAAATATATACTGATCGAACTGATCAGTCCCAACACAGGAAAAAAAACTGCGAAATAACTGCCGAAAAAAACCCACAAAAACACCCCCAAAATCACAATTTTTAACCGTTAATCATCAAATCTTTTACTAAAATCATGTTGAGAAGGATGCTATCAAGGAATTACTCAAGAAAAACGGTAAATTTCTACACCTAAACACCATTTAATCTGAAAATTAGTGTTCTTGAGCAATTTTTTCCCCAATTTGATTTTGATGCTTTTTATTATAATTATGCTTAAATTGTTTATGTATTATGCTTGTATAACCTAGATTGATGCTATTTAACATGATTAGAAGCCTTAAACTTCAAATTTTGAGTAATCTAGGGTTTGTGTTCTTGAGCAAATTTGGGGCTTTTTGATATAAACAGGTTATGGCCGATTTTTGTCATGAATTGTTGTTAAATCAAGTAGTGTAACATGTTTAGGTAGTTAAATGATCCAAACTTTGAGCCTAAACATGATTTTGAGAATTAAAGTGGACTTTTCAAGTCTAAAATTCATGAACTTGATTTTTAAGAGATAATGCCATTTGAAACTTGTTTAATTGCTAGTAATGATTATTTTGACATGTTATTTGAGTTGAATGCTTATGAACTTGGCGAACATTTTCGTATATGCTTATTTGAAAAAGTGTAGATTTGATAAAAATGTGAAAATGAGCTTAAGTTTGATATAAATTGATCATGTCATTGTAATTATTTTGATTGATGATTTTGCTGACACTAATGCATATTTGGATGCACAAAAATTGTGTTTGATGTGTTTTGCAGACTGAAAAGGGTGAATCTTCATCCCAAGCTCGCAATGCTCCTGCTGAGAATGCAGAACAACAGGAGGTGGATAACTACTACAAGCAAGATATACCTCATCCAGTCATGACATTTTCTGATATGCACTTGGAAGATTTGCATCCGAACCTGAGATTTGACAGACTTTGGATAGATTATCCAA
The DNA here is from genome assembly GCF_046630445.1 of Rutidosis leptorrhynchoides. Lineage (NCBI taxonomy): Eukaryota > Viridiplantae > Streptophyta > Magnoliopsida > Asterales > Asteraceae > Rutidosis > Rutidosis leptorrhynchoides. Next base: position 339,659,273 of record NC_092338.1, on the reverse strand, counting down.
AATACCAAAGGGGTTTGCATACTCTTCATTCTAAAGTTGTTGAGGTACCTAGGGTCATAGAATGGGGACCATTAGAAGCTGTAGAATTGGCCGGGCCAATTAGGGAATTACTTGCACAGAGGTATGGTAATTCTACTTTTAACGACTGGGTACGTTTATTTACCATGCGTAGACCTGTATATAAAGTATGGTGTAAAGAATTGTTGTGTAGTATAGAATTAAATGATCGGGTAGCTAGTTTAACCGATCGATCTTTTATTAGATTTTTGTTAGGAGGTTCGATGAGCCACATGTCTTTACTAGACATGGCTCAGGCTTTATGTATATATACGCCTGAGGAGTTAGCACCTGCCGATTGTAGAGGGTTGATACTAAATGGTAGAAAGATAGATGAAAATTTTGATACACATGGTGTATGGAGTCAAATGACAAGCCATCACCGATTCAAAGGGGGAAATTACTCTTATTTGGATATAGATAGAGCTGAATTAAGAGTGATTCATAGGTTTTTAGCTAATTCGATTACACAAAGAGGTAAGAACAAGGAAAAGGTAAATGAACAGGATTTGTTTTACCATATGTGTATTCGAGACCCACAAAGCGCTGTAAGTATACCTTATTGTGTGGGTTATTATTTATCGGCTATGGTTAGGGGGATGAGACCGCATAGCATAATAGGAGGTGGTATTTTTATTACTTTGATTGCTGAATATCTCGGTGTGGATATAAGTCGGGGGGGATTATTAGTCGAAGAACCAGAACCCCGCGATACTATAGGTTTAAATGTATACCATGGTGCGAAAGTTTTGAAGAGGTGAAATAACGCCGCAGTACAATACCATGGTAGACATCCACAGGTTGAGAGAAACCAACAGCAAGGTAATGTAGGAGGGGGAAATGAAATGCAAGAAATGCAAAGGTTTATAGCTTCACAGGAGTACGAAAATGCTAGACAGAGAGCATTTGAAGATTGGCAAGTTCATCAAAACCAAATCATAGCTCATTGCCAACATATAGGTAGAAACTATATTCCTACGCCAAAACCCATATTCCCTCCCTGGTCTATAGAGATGCAACCACCGTATCCTACGTATAACCCTGCCGAAGCATTTTATAGCACCTATGGTTATGCTTGGAACCCCTATTGGTACCAGTATCATCCCTAGTCTACTTAGTTTTATTTATTTTGTAATTTTTAATATTGATACGTTTAATACTTATGTTAATATTGTAATAGTTTTTATAATTTTCTAACTTTTATTCTTAGATTTTAATAATTTTTGAATGTGGGGTAATATACCAAACTTCAAAAATATGTATATATGTTTGCAGTTTATCTTATGTACACAACAGGGTAAAACAACGCATTTTCAAAGACTGGCATTAAGTTCAGCAAAAGCAACTAATTTTGACGACAAGATGCAAAATATATGTGAAATAACAACAAGACAGAATGAACAAATGATGTGCACCATTTATCATTCAGCAAACAAACGCCAATATATTTGGATACTTTGGTAAAAATTTAATCATTTTCACACAAATCACCCTCAATAATTTAAATTGTTACTGATTTCTTGCAAATGAGGGCATTGCAAGATCTTAAGTGTGGGAAGGGGTTAAATTCTTTCGGATTTTATAATTTTTATCTTAAACATTTGGTTACCATTAAAAATACTAGTAAAGCAGTAGTTGTATTAGAATCTAGTGCTCTCTGATAATAAAGAACAGCCCTAGTCTTATATACTGGCTACCCAATTCTAGTAAAATTTTTAAAAATTTTCAATTAAATGAACTCAAAATCATGTTTATACATATTTATGAACGATAAAACTAGGTTTTAACACCGAAATTATTGTTACCTCAGAAAGGACATAAATTGAGAAACAAACCAAAATGTTGAAATTCATTTAAAATGGAATAGAGGACAATAAAAAGGAAAATAAAAGCCAAGTGTGGGAAAATTCTCCAAGTTATTCAAAACATATATCACATATTTCTGTAACAAATAACTGAAAATACTTTTGCTTTGGACTAAACTAAACTGTTTTACCCGATGAAAGAAAAGAAAAGATGGATCTACACGATGAATCAATTCCATCATTAAAAGGAAGTAAAGTCTTCCGAAAAAGACACGCGCTTCTTGATTTAGATCATGAAGTTGTCGTCCAGACCAGCTGTAGGTTGACAAAAAATCTAGAAAAGTCATCACTAAAATCAGCAGGAAATCCACGGACCTCAGCATTAAACAGGGTCGCCAAGTGGTCAGATTTATCCTAACCATGAGAAGGATTTATCTCGTACAATGGGGGGGCACCATGCAAATTAGCTGGATAAGACAAATGAATCAGATCCCCAGAAAGGATAATCTCCTTAAAAGATCAAAAATCAGCTTTTAAGCCTGATATTACTCAATCCTTGAGATTGACCTTAAAGATTGAGAATTACAAACTCATGGAATTCAATGATATCTAAACTCGAGCTTGAACGAGAAAATATTTTGATCAAAATTACAAACCGATTTGTTTTCTGAAAACCCTATTTTCAATACGTTCATTACCATTGAACGTAAAATCCTAGGAATTCACCTGGAATTCATTAGGTCACCTGAACCAAATCGGGTGTCAACCGTAAGAACGGTGGTTGCATAGCATGGTCAAGGACAGGACCTTGTGCCAGACCGAAAAATTATAAGGGTGAGCTTTACTATTTCTCCTACCAAGGATAGTAATTGCGTCCGACACGTTATAGACAATAATTAAAAGCATGTCAGGGGACATTGCCTTAACAGTTGCTTGTTCAACGCTTTCCTTTACAACCGGACGGTAGTTTACCGAAAGGTAATATACGGGACAAGTAAACTGGACGTGTTGCTTTGCAAATACAAGGTTAGCAAGTGGGTGACACAAAACCATAAGTTTTGAGCTAAAATTTTCAAATCTGAAACCCACCAAACCCACAAAAATATTTTGCAAACACCGGTGAAGGGTTATTCCGGAAAACTTATCTAGGGTAAAAACTAGATTTAATTTTCAAAAGATCAAATGTTTTCATAAAGATCCAATTTCCTTAATGGATCTAAATTTTTATAGTCATGTGGGACTGTAAACCATATCGTTACTACCATTGTTTATACCACCGTATAGAAATCACTGATGTACAAAGTGTGAAGAATAAAGAAGTGATTCTAGTATTTCAAGACGATATTGCTTGAGGACAAGCAACGCTCAAGTGTGGGAATATTTGATAATGCTAAAAACGAACATATATTTCATAGCATTATTCCTCAAGAAAGACAAGCTTTTAGTTGCAATTGTTCTATTTACAAGTGATATTCGTTTAAATAATAAAAGGTGAAGACAAAAGACAGATTCGACGAATTGAAGACGCAAATGACCAAAAAGCTCAAAAGTACAAAAGACAATCAAAGAGGTTCCAATTATTGATAAGAAACGTCTCGAAATTACAGGAGTACAAGATTCAAAACGCAAAGTACAAGATATTAAATTGTACGCAAGGACGTTCGAAAATTCGGAACCGGGACATGAGTCAACTCTCAACGCTCGACGCAACGGACTAAAAAATACAAGTCAACTATGCACATAAATATAATATAATATTTAAATAATTCTTATAATTATTTATATATTATATAAATAAATAAAAACCGTCGGCAAGAAAGACGCTGTATTTACAAACTCTGCGACTCGCGGAGTTTGAAGGCAAAAAGGGCCGCGAGTCGCGGAGACCCAAAGTTTGAAACTCCCTATAAAGCCAACCGAATTCTGATCATTTTTCATAACATATATCCATCTCTCTATCTATATCGTATATATTTATATTTATATTTTAATTTTAATTTTAATTTTAATTTTAATCCTAATAATAAGGGTATGTTAGCGAATGTTGTAAGGGTGTAAGTCGAAATTCTGTCCGTGTAACGCTACGCTATTTTTAATCATTGTAAGTTATGTTCAACCTTTTTAATTTAATGTCTCGTAGCTAAGTTATTATTATGCTTATTTAATCCGAAGTAATCATGATGTTGGGCTAATTACTAAAATTTGGGTAATTGGGCTTTGTACCATAATTGGGGTTTGGACAAAAGAACGACACTTGTGGAAATTAGACTATGGGATATTAATGGGCTTTATATTTGTTTAACTAAATGATAGTTTGTTAATGTTAATATAAATATTTACAATTGGGCGTCCCTATAAATTACCATATACACTCGATCGAACACGATGGGCGGGGTATTTATATGTACAAATAATCGTTCATTTAACCGGACACGGGAATGGATTAATAGCCACTAGAATAATTAAAACAGGGGTGAAATTATTTACAAGGACACTTGGTATAATTGATAACAAAATATTAAAACCTTGGATTACACTCAGTTGACATCCTGGTGTAATTATTAAACAAAGTATTAAAATCTTGTTACAGTTTAAGTCCCCAATTAGTTGGAATATTTAACTTCGGGTATAAGGATAATTTGACGAGGATACTCGCACTTTATATTTATGACTGATGGACTGTTATGGACAAAAACCAGACGGACATATTAAATAATCCAGGACAAAGGACAATTAAACCATGGGCATAAAACTAAAATCAACACGTCAACCATCATGATTACGGAAGTTTAAATAAGCATAATTCTTTTATTTCATATTTAATTTCCTTTATTTTATATTTAATTGCACTTCTAATTATCGCATTTTTATTTATTGTTATTGTATTTAATTGCACTTTTAATTATCGTACTTTTTAATTATCGCAAGTTTATTTTATCGCACTTTTATTATTCGCAATTTCATTATCGTTATTTACTTTACGCTTTAATTTAAGTCTTGTATTTATTTTTAATATTTTACATTTGGTTTTAACTGCGACTAAAGTTTTAAAATCGACAAACCGGTCATTAAACGGTAAAAACCCCCCTTTATAATAATAATATTACTTATATATATATATTTGTATTTTTATAAAAGTAAACTAATATAGCGTTAAGCTTTGTTTAAAAAGATTCCCTGTGGAACGAACCGGACTTACTAAAAACTACACTACTGTACGATTAGGTACACTGCCTATAAGTGTTGTAGCAAGGTTTAAGTATATCCATTCTCTAAATAAATAAATATCTTGTGTAAAATTGTATCGTATTTAAAGTATTTCCTGCTAAATTTAATAGCTATTTTTATACCACTCTGCTAAAACATCAGGTATAAATTATATATACGTTAAGTTTAGTTACTAGGGTGCTCAATTTCGTAGAATATTTTGATAAACATTTCTGGATGAAACAACTGAAATCTTGTGATCCACCTTTATATACAGATTATGCGAAACACTAAAACTATGAACTCACCAACCTTTGTGTTAACACTTGTTAGTATGTTTATTCTCAGGTTCCCTAGAAGTCTTCCGCTGTTTGCTTATATGTTAGACAACCTATGTGCATGGAGTCTTACATGGCATATTTATCAAGGAAACGTTGCATTTACCAAATCATCACCATGTATCTTATTTTGACTGCATTGTCAACGGAATTACTATTGTAAACTATTATTTACAGTGATTGTCTATATGTAGAAATCATCAGATGTCGAAAACCTTTGATTTAAACATTCATTTATGGTGTGCCTTTTCAAAAGAATGCAATGTCTACAAAACGTATCATATAGAGGTCAAATACCTCGCAATGAAATCGATGAATGACGTGTTCGTCCATATGGATTTGGAGCGATCGTCACAAGAACCTAGCACATATACATATGCCTAATAACGTACACCTTGCCAAATAAATAAATATGATATTATACGTAGCCATTATATTTGACTTGTATATACGTGCCCGTATGTATTCCATCACACTGTTATCTTTATTTTGAAAACGCATGTTCAGAACTGAAAAAAAAAAACCTTGATCACCTAATAATAATGAAGAGTCGAATATATTTTGAGAAGATTCACAAATTCCCGAAGAGGAACAGGAAAAAGAGGAATCGGAAGAGGAAGAGGTTCCGGAGGAAGAAATATTGATACCTATAGTAAATCGATTAAATAAAAGAAAATCCTCAACCAACAGACCAAAGTTAATAATGGTCAATGGTGTTTCCGCATATGAAGCAAAATATTGGGAAGATTATCAATTTTTCTGAATCGGATCCCGATGAGGATTCCGATGATGTTATAGAAATTACCTTGACCCAATTTAATAAAGCGAAAGAAAATAATAAGGGAAAAGGTATAAAAATAGAGAAACCCGATTCCAACCCCGATGAACTTTATATGTATCGGCAACATCCGTATTTCCTAAAATGTAACAATGACCCGGGAACCTCTAAACCACCAAGTTTTTCTAAACCATTGTGGAAAACGACGGCTCGTATTAGAGGAACACCATATATTCCTAAAAAATTAGGAAAACGAACCAAGTCCGAAGAAGAAGAAGAAACCAGTGATTCAGATTAGAGAGTTATAATCATGTTGTGTATTATATGTATTGTAGTGTGCTTGTAGTTTTATGTTCTATGTAAAAAAAGCTTGTATTGTTTGTTAATTATCTTTTACGAATCTAATCCTTGTCTATTTTATAGTATAAAAACAAAATGGACGTTAAGGGTAGACAACCGAATATTTTAGAAGATCTACCAGAGGATATGATTGAGGAAATCTTGTCTAGAGTCGGTCAGAATTCATCAGCACAATTAATTATGGCAAAATTAACTTGTCAAACATTTGAAAGACTTTCCAGAAATGCCTTAGTTTATAAAAGGCTTTCCTTTGATAGGTGGGGTATATCACATTGGGGAGACCGTAAGTTACGCCGTGTTTTCTTTAAAGCGTTAAATGCAGGGAACCCAAATGCAATTTTACGCTACGGGTTAAGAACCTATTTTGACTCAACATATCCCAACATAGGATTTCGTGAATTAGAAAGAGCTTCTAACATGCAACATAAAGAAGCATGTTATGCTTACGGGTTAGTGATGTTCGCTTCTTACCAAAGTGAGAAAAAGAACATCGGATTGCAGCTTTTAAATAAACCTTCCCATAAGTGACGGATTCAGTAGTTGGGGTGATAAACAAGGTTTTTAGATTATTACGGGGCTGTTGGACATTACGAAACCCTCGTCCTTTTGATGACATTACAACATGCTGCCTAGCCAATGGTCATAACGGTTATTTTCCACAAGACCAAGGATGGGAAGTCGTCTTAGTAAAACCAGAATGCATGACTTGTTTCTGGACTTATGAATTACGTGTCTTTATTTCCTTTGCTGAACAACTTGCGTATTAACTAGATTTATCTTTAAAACTGTCCTGTATGAAAGTGTACTATATTTCATGTTATATGTAATATAGCGATGTTGTAAGTTTGAAGAATATTTATATGTGATATATTATTATAATCTGTTTTTCATATGGAATTGTAGTAGTTGAAGTGTATATTAGCTACTAAGTATGAACTTAACGGGTAGGTAGTACCCGAATTTAAACTTATAAAACGCTAATATGAAGAAAAAGCTTTTATAAATGAGTTCATATTATGCTACGAAATACTATTGACTACTCTTAATATTCTGTATGATTAACTCGATTCAGTTGGCTATTTTGAAGGAAATGGCACCGACTACTCGACACACCATGAATATGAGCGAAGAGGAATTTCGTACCTTTCTTGCTGCAAACATAGCCGCAGTACAGGCTGCGCTACATACCAACAATAACTCTGAATCTAGCAATGCAGCTAACGGCGTAAGAAATCGTGTAGGATGCTCCTACAAAGAATTCACTACCTGCAAACCTTTGGAATTTGATGGAACCGAAGGACCAATTGGATTGAAACGGTGGACTGAGAAAGTCGAATCGGTGTTTGCCATAAGTAAGTGTACTGAAGAGGACAAAGTTAAGTACGCTATGCATACCTTCACAGGTACTGCGTTAACATGGTGGAACACCTATCTTGAACAGGTAGGACAAAATGCTGCTTACGCACTACCGTGGTCGGCATTCAAGCAATTGATGAACGAGCAGTACCGTCCTAGAAACGAAGTCAATAAGCTCAAGGTAGAGCTTAGAGAGTTACGAACACAAGGGTTCGACATTACCACGTATGAACGACGATTCACAGAGTTGTGCCTATTGTGTCCGAGAGTGTTCGAAGATGAAGAAGAGAAGATCGACGTGTTTGTAAAAGGGTTACCAGTAAGGATTCAAGAAGATGTGAGTTCACACGAGCCCGCTTCCATACAAAAGGCAAGTCGAATGGCTCATAAACTCATAAATCAGATTGAGGGAAGAATTAAAGAGCTGGCGGCCGAAGAAGCCAACACGAAACAAATCAAGAGGAAGTGGGAGGAAAATGGTGACAAGAGTCACCAGTACAACAACAATAACAATTACAACCACAATCGCAACAACTATTCCAATAACCGCAACAACAATCGCAACAATAACTGCAATCCTAACAATAACTACAACAAACATCCCAACAACAACAACAACTACAACAATCGTTTCAACAACAATAACAATCCCAACAACAACCTCAATAACAACAACGGCAACAAAAATCAAAAACAGCCATGTCATAGGTGTGAAGAAAATCATCAGGGGTTTTGCACGACATTTTGCAACAGGTGTAAAAGAAATGGTCATAGCACGACAAAGTGTGAGGTCTACAGAACAAAAGGAACAAATAGTGTCGGAACAAGTAATGCCGGAACGAATAGTGTTGGAGCAAGTAACACCAACGCTGTTTGTTATAAATGTGGAAAACCAGGCCACATTATTAGAAATTGCCCGAATCAGGGGAATACTAATGGGCAGGGCCGTGGAAGAGTTTTCAATATTAATGCGGCAGAAGCACAGGAAGACCCGGAGCTTGTTACGGGTACGTTTCTTATTGACGATAAATCTGCTTATGTTTTATTTAATTCGGGTGCGGATAGAAGCTATATGAGTAGAGAATTTTATGCTAAATTAAGTTGCCCATTGACGCCTTTGAATAATAAATTTTTACTCGAATTAGCAAATGATAAATTAATTTCAGTAGATAATATATGTCGGGATAGAGAAATTAAACTGGGTGATGAAACGTTTAAGATTGATTTAATACCAGTCGAGTTAGGGAGTTTTGATGTAATAATTGGCATGGACTAGTTGAAGAAGGTAAGAGCAGAGGTCGTTTGTTACAAAAATGCGATTCGCATTATGCGTGAAAAAGAAAAACATTTAATGGTGTACGGAGAAAAGAACAACGCGAAGTTAAATCTTATTAGTAGTTTGAAGGCGTAAAAACTAATAAGAAAAGGTTGTTACATCATTCTAGCACACACGAGGAAGTTAAACCTGAAGAAAATAACATCAGTGATGTTCCCGTCGCAAAAGAATTTTTCGATGTATTTTCGAAAGAATTACCGGGATTACCCCCACATCGATCCGTTGAATTTCAAATAGACCTTGTACCAGGAGCTGCACCAATAGCTCGTGCTCCATACAGACTCGCACCCAGCGAAATGAAAGAATTACAAAGTTAGTTACAGGTACTTTTAGAGCATGGTTTCATTCGACCAAGTATATCACCATGGGGAGCTCCTGTTCTATTTGTCAAGAAGAAAGATGGTACATTCAGGTTGTGTATCGACTACCGAGAGTTGAACAAACTTACCATCAAGAACCGTTACCTATTACCGAGAATCGACGACTTATTTGATCAACTACAAGGCTCGTCGGTTTATTCGAAGATCGATTTACGTTCTGGATATCACCAAATGCGGGTGAAAGAGGATGACATTCTGAAGACTGCTTTTAGGATGCGTTACGGTCATTACGATTTTATGGTTATGCTGTTTGGATTGACTAACGCACTAGCTGTGTTCATGGACCTCATGAACCGAGTGTGTGGGCCATATCTTGACAAGTTTGTCATTGTTTTCATCGATGACATACTTATTTACTCGAAGAATGATCAAGAGCACGAAGAACATTTGAAAAAAGTGCTAGAGTTGCTGAGAAAATAAAAATTGTACGCTAAGTTTTCAAAGTGTGCATTTTGGTTGGAAGAAGTTCAATTCCTCGGTCATATAGTGAACAAAGAAGGTATTCAGGTGGATCCAGCAAAGATTGAAACCGTTGAAAAGTGAGAAACCCCGAAAACTCCGAAACACATACGCCAATTTTTAGGGCTAGTTGGTTATTACAGGAGATTCATCCAAGATTTTTCCAAAATAGCAAAACCCTTGACTGCATTAACGCATAAAGGGAGGAAATTTGAATGGAAGGATGAACAAGAAAAAACGTTTCAATTGTTGAATAAAAAGTTAACAACGGCACCTATACTGTCATTACCTGAAGGGAATGATGATTTTGTGATATATTGTGACGCCTCAAAGCAAGGTCTCGGTTGTGTATTAATGCAACGAACGAAAGTAATTGCTTATGCGTCTAGCCAATTGAAGATTCACGAGCAGAATTATACGACGCATGATTTGGAATTAGGCGCGGTTGTTTTTGCATTAAAGACTTGGAGGTACTACTTATATGGGGTCAAAAGTATTATATATACCGACCACAAAAGTCTTCAACACATATTTAATCAGAAACAACTGAACATGAGGCGGCGCAGATGGATTGAATTGTTGAATGATTACGACTTTGAGATTCATTATCACCCGGGGAAGGCAAATGTGGTAGCCGACGCCTTGAGCCAAAAGGACAGAGAACCCATTCTAGTAAAAGCTATGAATATAATGATTCACACTAACCTTACTACTCAAATAAAGGAGGCACAACAAGGAGTTTTAAAAGAGAGAAATTTAAAGGATGAAATACCCAAAGGATCGGAGAAGCATCTTAATATTCGAGAGGACGGAACCCGGTATAGGGCTGAAAGGATTTGGGTACCAAAATTTGGAGATATGAGAGAAATGGTATTTAGAGAAGCTCATAAAACCAGATACTCAATACATCCTAGAAAGGGGAAGATGTACAAGGATCTCAAGAAATATTTTTGGTGGCCGGGTATGAAAGTCGACGTTGCTAAATATGTAGAAGAATGTTTGACGTGTTCTAAGGTCAAAGCTGAGCATCAGAAACCATCAGGTCTACTTCAACAACCCAAAATCCCGGAATGGAAATGGGAAAACATTACCATGGATTTCATCACTAAATTGCCAAGGACTGCAAGTGGTTTTGATACTATTTGGGTAATAGTTGATCGTCTCACCAAATCAGCACACTTCCTGCCAATAAGAAAAGATGACAAGATGGAGAAGTTAGCACGACTGTATTTGAAGAAAGTCGTCTCCAGACATAGAATACCAATCTCTATTATCTCTTATAGGGATGGCAGATTTATTTCAAGATTCTGGCAGACATTACAGCAAGCATTAGGAACTCGTCTAGACATGAGTACTGCCTATCATCCACAAACTAATGGGCAGAGCGAAAGGACGATACAAATGCTTGAAGACATGCTACGAGCATGTGTTATTGATTTCGGAAACAGTTGGGATCTACATCTACCGTTAGCAGAATTTTCCTGCAACAACAGTTACCATTCAAGCATTGAGATGGCGTCGTTTGAAGCACTTTATGGTAGAAAGTGCAGGTCACCGATTTGTTGGAGTGAAGTGGGGGATAGACAGATTACGGGTCCGGAGATAATACAAGAAACTACCGAGAAGATCATCCAAATTCAACAACGGTTGAAAACCGTCCAAAGTCGACAAAAGAGCTACGCCGACATTAAAAGAAAAGATATAGAATTTGAAATTGGAGAGATGGTCATGATTAAGGTTGTACCTTGGAAAGGCGTTGTTCGATTTGGTAAACGAGGGAAATTAAATCCAAGGTATATAGGACCATTCAAGATTATTGATCGTGTCGGACCAGTAGCTTACCGACTTGAATTACCACAACAACTCGCGGCTGTACATAACACTTTCCATGTCTCAAATTTGAAGAAATGTTTTTCTAAAGAAGATCTCACTATTCCGTTAGATGAAATCTAAATCAACGAAAAACTTCAATTCGTCGAAGAACCCGTCGAAATAATGGATCGTGAGGTTAAAAGACTTAAGCAAAACAAGATACCAATTGTTAAATTTCGATGGAATGCTCGTAGAGGACCTGAGTTCACCTGGGAATGAGAAGATTAGATGAAGAAGAAATACCCGCACTTATTTCCAGAAGATACGTCAACACCTCCAACTGCTTAAAATTTCGGAACCAAATTTATTTAACGGGTAGGTACTTGATAATGCTAAAAACGAACATATATTTCATAGCATTATTCCCCAAGAAAGACAAGCTTTTAGTTGCAATTGTTCTATTTACAAGTGATATTCGTTTAAATATTAAAAGGTGAAGACAAAAGACAGATTCGACGAATTGAAGACGCAAACGACCAAAAAGCTCAAAAGTACAAAATACAATCAAAAAGGTTCCAATTATTGATAAGAAACGTCTCGAAATTACAAGAGTACAAGATTCAAAATGCAAAGTACAAGATATTAAATTGTACGCAAGGACGTTCGAAAATCCAGAACCGGGACCAGAGTCAACTCTCAATGCTCAACGCAACGGACTAAAAATTACAAGTCAACTATGCACATGAATATAATATAATATATAAATAATTCTTAAAAATTATATATATATTATATTATTATTTAAAATCGTCGGCAAACAAAGAGCCAAGGCTGAATGAGCTGTAAAAACGAACTCCGCGACTTGCGGAGTTCGAAGGTTAAAAGTACCGCGACTCGCGGAGACCCCCTGAACTCAATTCCCTATAAAAGCAAACGAATTTTGATCATTTTATATCCAATATATCAATCTATCTATATCTATACGTTATATTTATATTTATAATTTATATTTTAATTTTAATTTTAATTTTAATCCTAATAATAAGGGTATGTTAGCGAATGTTGTAAGGGTGTAAGTCGAAATTCTGTCCGTGTAACGCTACGCTATTGTGTCTATTGTGTCCGGGAGCATTCGAAGATGAAGAAGAGAAGATCGACGCATTTGTAAAAGGGTTACCAGTAAGGATTCAAGAATATGTGAGTTCACACGAGCCCGCTTCTATACAGAAGGCAAGTCGAATGGCTCATAAACTCATAAATCAGATTGAGGGAAGAATTAAAGAGCAGGCGACCGAAGAAGCCAACACGAAACAACTCAAGAGGAAGTGGGAGGAAAACGGTGACAAGAGTTACCAGTTCAACAACAACAACAACAACAATTAAACCACAATCGCAACAACTATCCCAACAACCGCAACAACAATCGCAACAATAACCGCAATCCTAACAATAACTACAACAAACATCCCAACAACAACAACAACTACAACAATCGTTTCAACAACAATAACAATCCCAACAACAACCTCAATAACAACAACGGCAACAAAAATCAAAAACAGCCATGTCATAGGTGTGAAGAAAATCATCAGGGGTTTTGCACGACATTTTGCAACAGGTGTAAAAGAAATGGTCATAGCACGACAAAGTGTGAGGTCTACAGACCAAAGTTTAACAGAACAAAAGGAACAAATAGTGTCGGAACAAGTAATGCCGGAACGAATAGTGTCGGAGCAAGTAACACCAACGCTGTTTGTTATAAATGTGGAAAACCAGGCCACATTATTAGAAATTGCCCGAATCAGGGGAATACTAATGGGCAGGGCCGTGGAAGAGTTTTCAATATTAATGCGGCAGAAGCACAGGAAGACCCGGAGCTTGTTACGGGTACGTTTCTTATTGACAATAAATCTGCTTATGTTTTATTTAATTCGGGTGCGGATAGAAGCTATATGAGTAGAGAATTTTATGCTAAATTAAGTTGCCCATTGACGCCTTTGGATAATAAATTTTTACTCGAATTAGTAAATGGTAAATTAATTTCAGTAGATAATATATGTCGGGATAGAGAAATTAAACTGGGTGATGAAACGTTTAAGATTGATTTAATACCAGTCGAGTTAGGGAGTTTTGATGTAATAATTGGCAAGGACTAGTTGAAGAAGGTAAGAGCAGAGGTCGTTTGTTACAAAAATGCGATTCGCATTATGCGTGAAAAAGAAAAACATTTAATGGTGTACGGAGAAAAGAACAACGCGAAGTTAAATCTTATTAGTAGTTTGAAGGCGTAAAAACTAATAAGAAAAGGTTGTTACATCATTCTAGCACACACGAGGAAGTTAAACCTGAAGAAAATAACATCAGTGATGTTCCCGTCGCAAAAGAATTTTTCGATGTATTTCCGAAAGAATTACCGGGATTACCCCCACATCGATCCGTTGAATTTCAAATAGACCTTGTACCAGGAGCTGCACCAATAGCTCGTGCTCCATACAGACTCGTACCCAGCGAAATGAAAGAATTACAAAGTTAGTTACAGGAACTTTTAGAGCATGGTTTCATTCGACCAAGTACATCACCATGGGGAGCTCCTGTTCTATTTGTCAAGAAGAAAGATGGTACATTCAGGTTGTTTATCGACTACCGAGAGTTGAACAAACTTACCATCAAGAACCGTTACCTATTACCAAGAATCGACGACTTATTTGATCAACTACAAGGCTCGTCGGTTTATTCGAAGATCGATTTACGTTCTGGATATCACTAAATGCGGGTGAAAGAGGATGACATTCCGAAGACTGCTTTTAGGACGCGTTACGGTCATTACGATTTTATGGTTATGCCGTTTGGATTGACTAACGCACTAGCTGTGTTCATGGACCTCATGAACCGAGTGTGTGGGCCATATCTTGACAAGTTTGTCATTGTTTTCATCGATGACATACTTATTTACTCGAAGAATGATCAAGAGCATGAAGAACATTTGAAAAAAGTGCTAGAGTTGCTGAGAAAATAAAAATTGTACGCTAAGTTTTCAAAGTGTGCATTTTGGTTGGAAGAAGTTCAATTCCTCGATCATATAGTGAACAAAGAAGGTATTCAGGTGGATCCAGCAAAGATTGAAACCGTTGAAAAGTGAGAAACCCCGAAAACTCCGAAACACATACGCCAATTTTTAGGGCTAGTTGGTTATTACAGGAGATTCATCCAAGATTTTTCCAAAATAGCAAAACCCTTAACTGCATTAACGCATAAAGGGAGGAAATTTGAATGGAAGGATGAACAAGAAAAAACGTTTCAATTGTTGAAGAAAAAGTTAACAACGGCACCTATACTGTCATTACCTGAAGGGAATGATGATTTTGTGATATATTGTGACGCCTCAAAGCAAGGTCTCGGTTGTGTATTAATGCAACGAACGAAAGTAATTGCTTATGCGTCTAGATAATTGAAGATTCACGAGCAGAATTATACGACGCATGATTTGGAATTAGGCGCTGTTGTTTTTGCATTAAAGACTTGGAGGCACTACTTATATGGGGTCAAAAGTATTATATATACCGACCACAAAAGTCTTCAACACATATTTAATCATAAACAACTGAACATGAGGCGGCGCAGATGGATTGAATTGTTGAATGATTACGACTTTGAGATTCGTTATCACCCGGGGAAGGCAAATGTGGTAGCCGACGCCTTGAGCCAAAAGGACAGAGAACCCATTCTAGTAAAAGCTATGAATATAATGATTCACACTAACCTTACTACTCAAATAAAGGAGGCACAACAAGGAGTTTTAAAAGAGAGAAATTTAAAGGATGAAATACCCAAAGGATCGGAGAAACATCTTAATATTCGAGAGGACAGAACCCGGTATAGGGCTGAAAGGATTTGGGTACCAAAATTTGGAGATATGAGAGAAATGGTACTTAGAGAAGCTCATAAAACCAGATACTCAATACATCCTAGAAAGCGGAAGATGTACAAGGATCTCAAGAAATATTTTTGGTGGCCGGGTATGAAAGTCGACGTTGCTAAATATGTAGAAGAATGTTTGACGTGTTCTAAGGTCAAAGCTGAGCATCAGAAACCATCAAGTCTACTTCAACAACCCGAAATCCCTGAATGGAAATGGGAAAACATTACCATGGATTTCATCACTAAATTGCCAAGGACTGCAAGTGGTTTTGATACTATTTGGGTAATAGTTGATCGTCTCACCAAATCAGCACACTTCCTGCCAATAAGAAAAGATGACAAGATGGAGAAGTTAGCACGACTGTATTTGAAGAAATTCGTCTCCAGACATAGAATACCAATCTCTATTATCTCTTATAGGGATGGCAGATTTATTTCAAGATTCTGGCAGACATTACAGCAAGCATTAGGAACTCGTCTAGATATGAGTACTGCCTATCATCCACAAACTGATGGGCAGAGCGAAAGGACGATACAAACGCTTGAAGACATGCTACGAGCATGTGTTATTAATTTCGGAAACAGTTGGGATCTACATCTACCGTTAGCAGAATTTTCCTACAACAACAGTTACCATTCAAGCATTGAGATGGCGTCGTTTGAAGCACTTTATGGTAGAAAGTGCAGGTCACCGATTTGTTGGAGTGAAGTGGGGGATAGACAGATTACGGGTCCGGAGATAATACAAGAAACTACCGAGAAGATCATCCAAATTCAACAACGGTTGAAAACCGTCCAAAGTCGACAAAAGAGCTACGCCGACATTAAAAGAAAAGATATAGAATTTGAAATTGGAGAGATGGTCATGCTTAAGGTTGTACCTTGGAAAGGCGTTGTTCGATTTGGTAAACGAGGGAAATTAAATCCAAGGTATATAGGACCATTCAAGATTATTGATCGTGTCGGACCAGTAGCTTACCGACTTGAGTTACCACAATAACTCGCGGCTGTACATAACACTTTCCATGTCTCAAATTTGAAGAAATGTTTTTCTAAAGAAGATCTCACTATTCCGTTAGATGAAATCCAAATCAACGAAAAACTTCAATTCGTCGAAGAACCCGTCGAAATAATGGATCGTGAGGTTAAAAGACTTAAGCAAAACAAGATACCAATTGTTAAATTTCGATGGAATGCTAGTAGAGGACCTGAGTTCACCTGGGAATGAGAAGATTAGATGAAGAAGAAATACCCGCACTTATTTCCAGAAGATACGTCAACACCTCCAACTGCTTAAAATTTCGGAACCAAATTTATTTAACGGGTAGGTACTTGATAATGCTAAAAACGAACATATATTTCATAGCATTATTCCCCAAGAAAGACAAGCTTTTAGTTGCAATTGTTCTATTTACAAGTGATATTCGTTTAAATATTAAAAGGTGAAGACAAAAGACAGATTCGACGAATTGAAGACGCAAACGACCAAAAAGCTCAAAAGTACAAAATACAATCAAAAAGGTTCCAATTATTGATAAGAAACGTCTCGAAATTACAAGAGTACAAGATTCAAAATGCAAAGTACAAGATATTAAATTGTACGCAAGGACGTTCGAAAATCCGGAACCGGGACCAGAGTCAACTCTCAACGCTCAACGCAACGGACTAAAAATTACAAGTCAACTATGCACATGAATATAATATAATATATAAATAATTCTTAAAAATTATATATATATTATATTATTATTTAAAATCGTCGGCAAACAAAGAGCCAAGGCTGAATGAGCTGTAAAAACGAACTCCGCGACTTGCGGAGTTCGAAGGTTAAAAGTACCGCGACTCGCGGAGATCCCCTGAACTCAATTCCCTATAAAAGCAAACAAATTCTGATCATTTTATATCCAATATATCAATCTCTCTATATCTATACGTTATATTTATATTTATAATTTATATTTTAATTTTAATTTTAATTTTAATCCTAATAATAAGGGTATGTTAGTGAATGTTGTAAGGGTGTAAGTCGAAATTCTGTCCGTGTAACGCTACGCTATTTTTAATCATTGTAAGTTATGTTCAACCTTTTTAATTTAATGTCTCGTAGCTAAGTTATTATTATGCTTATTTAATCCGAAGTAATCATGATGTTGGGCTAATTACTAAAATTGGGTAATTGGGCTTTGCACCATAATTGGGGTTTGGACAAAAGAACGACACTTGTGGAAAAATAGACTATGGGCTATTAATGGGCTTTATATTTGTTTAACTAAATGATAGTTTGTTAATTTTAATATAAAGATTTACAATTGGACGTACCTATAAATAACCATATACACTTGATCGGACACGATGGGCGGGGTATTTATATGTACGAATAATCGTTCATTTAACCGGACACGGGAATGGATTAATAGCCACTAGAATTATTAAAACAGGGGTGAAATTATGTACAAGGACACTTGGCATAATTGTTAACAAAGTATTAAAACCTTGGGTTACACTCAGTCGACATCCTGGTGTAATTATTAAACAAAGTATTAAAATCTTGTTACAGTTTAAGTCCCCAATTAGTTGGAATATTTGACTTCGGGTATAAGGATAATTTGACGAGGATACTCGCACTTTATATTTATGACTGATGGACTGTTATGGACAAAAACCAGACGGACATATTAAATAATCCAGGACAAAGGACAATTAACCCATGGGCATAAAACTAAAATCAACACGTCAAACATCATGATTACGGAAGTTTAAATAAGCATAATTCTTTTATTTCATATTTAATTTCCTTTATTTTATATTTAATTGCACTTCTAATTATCGCATTTTTATTTATTGTTATTGTATTTAATTGCACTTTTAATTATCGTACTTTTTAATTATCGCAAGTTTATTTTATCGCACTTTTATTATTCGCAATTTCATTATCGTTATTTACTTTACGCTTTAAATTAAGTCTTTTATTTATTTAATATTTTACATTTTGTTTTAACTGCAACTAAAGTTTTTAAAATCGACAAACCGGTCATTAAACGGTAAAAACCCCCTTTATAATAATAATATTATATATATTTGTATTTTTATAAATTTAAACTAATATAGCGTTAAGCTTTGTGAAAAAGATTCCCTGTGGAACGAACCGGACTTACTAAAAACTACACTACTGTACGATTAGGTACACTGCCTATAAGTGTTGTAGCAAGGTTTAAGTATATCCATTCAATAAATAAATAAATATCTTGTGTAAAATTGTATCGTAGTTAATAGTATTTCTTAGTAAAAGTATAAACTATTTCGTACCCCCACGCTATAACATCAGTACTGTAGTGACCCGAACTTTTCCATGTTTATATATATTAAATAAAATTGTTATTTACATGATTAAGTATTTCCAACATGTTAAGAAATCAAACTTGTTAAGACTTGATTAATTTAAATAGGTTTCATATAGACAATTGACCACCCAAGTTGACCGGTGATTCACGAACGTTAAAACTTGTAAAAACTATATGATGACATATATATGATTATATATATAGTTAACATGATATTATGATAAGTATCTCATTAGGTATTTTAACAATGAGTTATATACATAAAATTGAGTTTATTGAATTAAGAAACTCGAAACGATATATATAACGATTATCGTTATAACAACGTCTTACTAAATACATATGAATCATATTAAGATATTGATACAATATATTTAATCATGATAAATGATAAGTAAACATGTCATTAAGTGTATTAACAATGAACTACATATGTAAAAACAAGACTACTAACTTAATGATTTCGAAACGAGACATATATGTAACGATTATCGTTGTAACAACATTTAACTGTATATATATCATACTAAGATATATTAATATATTACAATATCATGATAATGTAATAATTTAACATCTCTTTAGATATAATAAATAATGGGTTAACAACATTTAACAAGATCGTTAACCTAAAGGTTTCAAAACAACATTTACATGTAACGACTAACGATGACTTAACGACTCAGTTAAAATGTACATACATGTAGTGTTTTAATATGTATTCATACACTTTTGAAAGACTTCAAGACACTTATCAAAATAATTCTACTTAACAAAGATGCTTACAATTACATCCTCGTTCAGTTTCATCAACAATTCTACTCGTATGCACCCGTATTCGTACTCGTACAATACACAGCTTTTAGATGTATGTACTATTAGTATATACACTCTAATGATCAGCTATTAGCAGCCCATTTGAGTCACCTAACACATTTGGGAACCATCATTTGGCAACTAGCATGAAATATCTCATAAAATTACAAAAATATTAGTAATCATTCATGACTTATTTACATGTAAACAAAATTACACATCCTTTATATCTAATCCATATACCAACGACCAAAAACACCTACAAAAACTTTAATTCTTCAATTTTCTTTATCTAATTGATCTCTCTCAAGTTCTAACTTCAAGTTCTAAGTGTTCATCATAAATTCTATAAGTTCTAGTTTCATAAAATCAAGAATACTTCCAAGTTTGCTAGCTTACTTCCAATCTTGTAAAGTGATCATCCAACCTCAAGAAATCTTTCTTATTTACAGTAATATATCTTTATAATACAAGGTAATACTAATATTAAAACTTTGATTCAATTTCTATAACTATAACAATCTTATTTCGAGTGGAAATCTTACTTGAACTTGTTTTCGTGTCATGATTCTGCTTCAAGAACATTCAAGCCATCCAAGGATCCTTTGAAACTAGATCGATTTTTCTCATTTCTAGTAGGTTTATCTACAAAACCTGAGGTATTAATGATGTTCATAACATCATTCGATTCATATATATAAAACTACCTTATTCGAAGGTTTAAACTTGAAATCACTAGAACATAGTTTAGTTAATTCTAAACTTGTTCGCAAACAAAAGTTAATCCTTCTAACTTGACTTTTAAAATCAACTAAACACATTTTCTATATCTATATGATATGCTAACTTAATGATTTAAAACCTGGAAACACGAAAAACACCGTAAAACCGGACATACGCTGTCGTAGTAACACCGCGGGCTGTTTTGGGTTTGATAATTAAAAACTATGGTAAACTTTGATTTAAAAGTTGTTCTTATGGGAAAATGATTTTTCTTATGAACATGAAACTATATCCAAAAATCATGGTTAAACTCAAAGTGGAAGTATGTTTTTCAAAATGGTCATCAAGACGTCGTTCTTTCGACTGAAATGACTACCTCTTACAAAAATGACTTGTAACTTATATTTCTGACTATAAACCTATACTTTTTCTATTTAGATTCAAAAAATAGAGTTCAATATGAAACCATAGCAATTTGATTCACTCAAAACGGATTTAAAACGAAGAAGTTATGGGTAAAACAAGATTGGATATTTTTTTAATTATTGTAGCTACGGGAAATATCGTAACAATTCTATACAAATCATATCCTAGCTAACTTATATTATATTATACATGTATTCTAATATATTATGTAATCTTGGGATACCATAGACACGTATGCAAATGTTTTGACATATCATATCGGCCCATGTATATATATTATTTGGAACAACCATAGACACTCTATATGCAGTAATGTTTGAGTTAGCTATACAGGGTTGAGGTTGATTCCAAAAATATATATACTTTGAGTTGTGATCTAGCCTGAGACGTGTATACACAGGGTCGTGGATTGATTCAAGATAATATATATCAATTTATTTCTGTACATCTAACTATGGACAACTAGTTGTAGGTTACTAACGAGGACAGCTGACTTAATAAACTTAAAACATCAAAATGTATTAAAAATGTTGTAAATATATTTTTAACATACTTTGATATATATATATATATATATATATATATATATATATATATATATATATATATATATATATATATATATATATATATATATATATATATATTTATTATAGGTTCGTGAATCGATCAGTGGCCAAGTCTTACTCCCGACGAAGTAAAAATCTGTGAAAGTGAGTTATAGTCCCACTTTTAAAATCTAATATTTTGGGATGAGAATACATGCAGTTTTATAAATGTTTTACGAAATAGACACAAGTAAATGAAACTACATTATATGGGTGAATGATCGAAGCCGAATATGCCCCTTTTGCTTGGTAGCCTAAGAATTAGTAAACCGATCTACTAATTGACGCGAATCCTAAAGATAGATCTATTTGGCCTAACGAACCCCATTCAAAGTACCGGATGCTTTAGTACTTCAAATTTGTTTTTATCCTGTCCGAAGGATTTCCCGAAATGATAGGGGATATTCTTATATGCATCTTGTTAATGTCGGTTACCAGGTGTTCACCATATGAATGATTTTTATCTCTATGTATGGGATGTATATTGAAATATGAAATCTTGTGGTCTATTATTATGATTTGATAATATATAGGTTAAACCTATAACTCACTAACATTTTTGTTGACGTTTTAAGCATGTTTATTCTCAGGTGATTATTAAGAGCTTCCGCTGTTGCATTCTAAAATAAGGACAAGATTTGGAGTCCATGCTTGTATGATATTATGTAAAAACTGCATTCAGGAAACTTATTTTTGATGTAATACATTCTTATTGTAAACCATTATGTAATGGTCGTGTGTAAACGGTATATTTTAGATTATCATTATTTGATAATCTACGTAATGCTTTTTTTTTAAACCTTTATAGATAAAATAAAGGTTATGGTTGTTTTAAAAATGAATGCAGTCTTTGAAAAACGTCTCATATAGAGGTCAAAACCTCGCAACGAAATCAATTAATATGGAACGTTTATAATCAATATGAACGGGACATTTCAGTCAGAGCTTTGCAACTCTTTTCTTCCTGCTAAATTGCCACTGTCGCCCAACATGGCCTTCAATTTCTCAATTAATTGCTTTTCGACATCAGCTGAGATCATCTTAGTGATCATTTCAGTGTCATCATGGGATGATCTGATTCCACTTGAACCACCGGTTTCGGGACCGGAGATACTGAGATTCAATCCTCTTCCACCAGTTGGTGATTTCTCCCGTGTATCCTCATCGCTGCCAGAAACGTTCATCTCGTCATCGAAAGTTTCACCGGAGTGAATGTGAGCGATGGATTGGTTCTGGGGTTGGGGTGGTTCCACCGTCAGTGAGTTTTCTTTGTTCAAAGTTGGTGGAACGACGTTAGACATTCCTTTCTTGTTTGCCGTTTCGCTGCCTGGTTTCACTGGATTGTTCGTACTTTAGGTGGCGCCATTTGATCAAACCAAAATCTCTGTAACGCCCTGATTAATGGCATAGATGAAACGAATAGATAATATTATTTTTTTATATGATTTAAATATGATATTTAAATTATGGATAAATAATAACGACTAAATATAAAAGTGAAATAATAATTATGAGTGGAGTATTTATTAAGTAGACAAATGAATACTTTTTGTGACGATGATCATAGAAAATATATGTTTGATTATATTGGACTCCGTTAGGACTGCCTAATTTGATCATTATGTTTTAGATAAAAAAATAAAATGCCTAATAATATATGTATATGAATATGTGACGTTTACCAATTGTGAAGGAAATGGATTAGTTGGTCCAGGTTCTTATATTCATTTCATTTCACTTCTACAGTGCAAAATTACTTGAGAACCTAGCACATATACATATGCATAATAACGTACACCTTGCCAAATAAATAAATATGATATTATATGTAGCCGTTATATTTGAGTAGTATATACGTGCTCGTATGTATTCCATCACACTGTTATCTTTATTTTGAAAACGCATGTTCAGAACTGAAAGAAAAAAAAAACCTTGATTAAAATTAGAATCACATGCTCCCTTAGTCCTTATATTTCTTCTTTAAATCTACAACTAATTAGCTAAAGAATCTGTGTTGGTGATCTTGCAATTTTATCAAGGGAAGACAAGGTATCTTGTAATTATTATTAAAACTAATTCTTAGTTATCGTAATCATATGTTGTATGTTATACATGAAACTTGATTTGTATGTTTCAGACCAATTATGTGATGTTTATGCAATGAATTCGAAGATTGTTAAAGTGTAAAGTTATGATATATATAGTGTTTGATTTATATGAATTAATATTTGATTTTTATAAGTTTTGTACAAATAGGGGTAAATGATTAGATCTTGTGGATTGATGTTTGTGTGATAAAACTGATGATCACTATAGACTATATAATATTATATATATGCTATATGCATGACTTGGTTGATTGATGTTTTTGAAATAGTGAATGTTGGGTTTATGTCAAAAAGTGGCTTAAATGGACTTTGGCATGAATATTGTGTGAAAAGTATTTTTAATACTTGGTTGATGTTAAAAATATGTTGTGTGAATTTCCTATATAATAATTCGACCAAAATAGTGCTTTTGATTCAGTATTTATTTTGAGATATGATTACTGACTTGGATTGCATTATTCTCAGGTGATAAGAGTAAGCAGAGACTCAGTAATATTAGACCACTGAGTACTTGTGAATATCGGTGAGTGGAACTATCCTTTCGGATATTTGTATAGAGTAGCTAGTTGAGCTACTATTGCCCTGACCGCCCGATTAGTTTGCCATGATAGTATATTGTTGATATGTTGTGATGATTATATGATTATATGTGCACTAGTTGATTCGATCTTGATTTGTGAGGTCGGATGCCGGGAGTCAGTCTTGATTTGTGAGGCTGGACTCATGAGGTTAACCTTGATTTGTGAGGTTGGGTTCGAGTGTTACTATCTGTGTAGTATAGCTTTGAATGACGCATCCTTTGCATCTGGATTACTATGCGAAGGAGTCAGTAACAGGAACT
Source organism: Rutidosis leptorrhynchoides (assembly GCF_046630445.1). Classification (NCBI taxonomy): domain Eukaryota; kingdom Viridiplantae; phylum Streptophyta; class Magnoliopsida; order Asterales; family Asteraceae; genus Rutidosis; species Rutidosis leptorrhynchoides. The sequence continues at coordinate 339,634,604 of NC_092338.1, read as the reverse complement.
ATCGGAAGACTCTAGCCCGATCAACTAGGGTTGCAGGTCAGGCCTGGCCGCCGGTCCTTTGGGATGGCAAAGTTGTTTGTTGTTAGTTGTTACCCACAGTTGTATGATTTGATGTTGTATGCTAATGCTGTTATGATAGTTTCATTCACTTAGCTTCGTGCTAATCCCCTCATCTTCCCTGCAGGTTGATGATTATTTCATGCTACTTTTTGGGTGAAGATGGGATGTCTAGTGGATATGTTTGACAACCTTTGGAACTCTGATGTCGTGATTTTGTAATAAAGGAACTGTTTTGTTAAGTAACACCATATTGTGGGTTTTTAAATAATAAATGCTTGTGTTTAATAAATAAATATGTTATGGTTATTTTAAATACTTCCGCTGTGATTAAAAAAAATCTAGGGTGTTATAATTTTGTATCAGAGCATTGGTTTAGCCGCATGTACACGTAAGTGTCATGTTCCCAAATCTTGAGTAGTGTCAAACATATCAGTGGGGGCGGGGTTAAGTGAATGTAGGTTCTATATGTGTTAGTTGATAGGTACCAACGGTTTATCTACTAAGCTTTGGTGAGATGTTGTGATAGTACAGGTGTGTCAGATCCACGAAGAAGTGTTGTTGCCCCCTCAACCCCCGGAACCTTTCGAGCACCTGTAGAAGGGTCTGACTCAGATGATGAGCAGCGGGAATACATTCTCAAGTTAGAAGCGCAACTCAAGGAAGCCCGTGATAGAGTGGCTGAGTTAGAAGCCACACAGCAGACTGTTGCCCCGACTGCTACACCAGTTGTTACCCCAACTACAACACCAGCTGCTACTAATGCTGGTGGACCACCTCCTGGGTTTTCGACACCACAGTTTCCGTCCATGCTTAATGGAAATACCTCGCAACTGCAACCACCATTTCCTCAACAATATCAGATGCCTCAACAGTTTCAAATACCAATACAGTTTGGTAACCAGTACCCTAATCAAATGTGGAACCCGTATCAGATGTCCATGTTTCAACAACCGAAGAAGGGTACCTTCAAACAGTTCATGGATTGTAAACTGCCTGAGTATTTAGGAAGCCCTGACCCAACTGTAACCGTAAACTGTTGAGGGAAATGGAAAGAGTTTTTGAGGCATGCCAGTGTGAACCAGAATTACGGGTTATTTTTGCGAGTAGGTTATTGAAGAATAGAGCAATGGTTTGGTGGAATTCGGTTATCTTTAGTATACCAAAAGAATAAGTGAGCCTGATTACGTGGGAACAATTTTACAACAAGGTTTGTGAACAGTATTGCACGGCGTATGACATTGGGAGACTTAAGAAGGAGTTCATGGAGATGAAAATGACAGAGCAAATGACAATAGACGAGGTGATTGAACAGTACATGGATAAACTCTGATTTGTGCAACAGTGGGTTCCGGACGAACAGTAAAAAATTCAACATTTTGTTGAGATGATACTACCGGAGTACCGAACGATGGCAAGGTTTGCTACTACTTTATCTCAAGCCTTTGTTATGGCTAAGATGACTGAGGGAAATGTGAAAGCGGCCAAGATCAGAGCGGTGGAAAGCGTTGTGTCACAACCTAGTAAAGCAAATAGTCAGGCTAGTTCAAAGTCTAAGAAGTCACTTGGGTATAAACAGAAAGAGAACCTTACTCAGAGTGGAACCGAGTCGAGTCAGAGGGTTTGGTGTCATAATTGTAGATCGACACACAGTGGTCCTTGTTCAGCTTTAACGAAAAGATGTTTGAGGTGTGGAGAGGTGGAACATGAGATTCAAGCGTGTTCGCTCAGGGTTAATGTTTGTTGGAATTGCAAGAAAGAGGGGCATCGATCAGCGCAGTGTCCTACTAGTGGAAGGTTGGGTTCTGGGGTGGGGTCAGGGGTGCTGACAATGTCAGTAGCTGGATCCTCTATTTCAACGGCAGGATAGAAAAGAAAGAATCCTTCCTTTGTGGAAGCAAGAGCCTTTCAGATGACAGTAGATGCAGAGACTGATACCGACTATGCGAATGCAGGTATGTTTTGATAAATCCGTATTAGTTCGTATATTGATTAATTTGTTGAATTGAATCGCTTAATTATGTTTTGGATTTATGTGTTAAAAATTATCTTAGCATTGACATTGTTAGAAATTTAACTTTAATGACTTGTATGGTTGGACTACATCTACTGATGAACTAGTGCTAGAAATGAGTTATGCTTATGTTAATACGGGTAGGTTTTCTTTCCTTTGGCGCGTAAAATGTAAGTAGAGAGCGTAAGAATAGGGATTGGGTAGAAAATCTCCATATTGTGTTGTTTGGAATGAAAGAATGATTTAGGATGATGTACTTGCGCCTGGCCAACTCAAATACATCATGGTAAATCATACAGAAGTTTCGAGAACCGAAGGAGATCTAGGACGTGAAAATGTGACCTAGAAACGTTGAACCCTATAGTAATTAGTGGTACTGTAGTAGCCGGGAACCCTTGTTTATTGTGCCTGACCAGATTCCGAGGACGGAATCTTCTTAAGGGGAATAGATTTGTAACACCCTGATTAATGGCATAGATGAAACGAATAGATAATATTATTTCTTTATATGATTTAAATATGATATTTAAATTATGGAAAAATAATAACGACTAAATATAAAAGTGAAATAATAATTATGAGTGGAGTATTTATTAAGTAGACAAATGAATACTTTTTGTGACGATGATCATAGAAAATATATGTTTGATTATATTGGACTCCGTTAGGACTGCCTAATTTGATCATTATGTTTTAGATAACGGATAAAATGCCTAATAATATATGTATATGAATATGTGACGTTTACCAATTGTGAAGGAAATGGATTAGTTGGTCCAGGTTCTTATATTCATTTCATTTCACTTCTACAGTGCAAAATTACTTGAGAACCTAGCACATATACATATGCATAATAACGTACACCTTGCCAAATAAATAAATATGATATTATATGTAGCCGTTATATTTGACTAGTATATACGTGCCCGTATGTATTCCATCACACTGTTATCTTTATTTTGAAAACGCATGTTCAGAACTGAAAAAAAAAACCTTGATTAAAATTAGAATCACATGCTCCCTTAGTCCTTATATTTCTTCTTTAAATCTACAACTAATTAGCTAAAGAATCTGTGTTGGTGATCTTGCAATTTTATCAAGGGAAGACAAGGTATCTTGTAATTATTATTAAAACTAATTCTTAGTTATGGTAATCATATGTTGTATGTTATACATGAAACTTGATTTGTATGTTTCAGACCAATTATGTGATGTTTATGCAATGAATTCGAAGATTGTTAAAGTTATGATATATATAGTGTTTGATTTATATGAATTAATATTTGATTTTTATAAGTTTTGTACAAATAGGAGTAAATGATTAGATCTTGTGGATTGATGTTTGTGTGATAAAATTGATGATCGCTATAGACTATATAATATTATATATATGCTATATGCATGACTTGGTTGATTGATGTTTTTGAAATAGTGAATGTCAGGTTTATGTCAAAAAGTGGCTTAAATGGACTTTGGAATGAATATTGTGTGAAAAGTATTTTTAATACTTGTTTGATGTTAAAAATATGTTGTGTGAATTTCATGTATAATAATTCGACCAAAATAGTGCTTTTGATTCAGTATTTATTTTGAGATATGATTACTGACTTGGATTGCATTATTCTCAGGTGATAAGAGTAAGAAGAAGACTCAGTAATATTAGACCACTGAGTACTTGTGGATATCGGTGAGTGGAACTATCCTTTCAGATATTTGTATAGAGTAGCTAGTTGAGCTACTGTTGCCCTGACCGCCCGATTAGTTTGCCATGATAGTATATTGTTGATATGTTGTGATGATTATATGATTATATGTGCACCAGTTGATTCGATCTTGATTTGTGAGGTCGGATGCCGGGAGTCAGTCTTGATTTGTGAGGCTGGACTCATGAGGTCAACCTTGATTTGTGAGGTTGGGTTCGAGTGTTACTATCTGTGTAGTATAGCTTTGAATGACGCATCCGTTTCATCTGGATTACTATGCGAAGGAGTCAGTAACAGGAACTATCGGTAGACTCTAGCCTGATCAACTAGGGTTGCAGGTCAGGCCTGGCCGCCGGTCCTCTGGGATGGTAAAGTTGTTTGTTGTTAGTTGTTACCCACAGTTGTATGATTTGATACTGTATGCTAATGCTGTTATGATAGTTTCATTCACTTAGCTTCGTGCTAATCCCCCTCATCTTCCCTGCAGGTTGATGATTATTTCATGCTACTTTTTGGGTGAAGATGGGATGTCTAGTGGATATGTTTGACAACCTTTGGAACTCTGATGTCGTGATTTTGTAATAAAGGAACTGTTTTGTTAAGTAACACCATATTGTGGGTTTTTAAATAATAAATGCTTGTGTTTAATAAATAAATATGTTATGGTTGTTTTAAATACTTCCGCTGTGATAGAAAAAAATCTAGGGTGTTATAATCTCTACGAGCGAAATAGATTTTAGATTTGAGTGCTTGATTTGTGAAAAAGAGTGGATCGAGTGTTTTATCTCCAATAACTGTGCAAACCCCGATTTGAAATCTGGATTCCAAGGATGTAAAACAATTGATGGGATTAACCTTATTCGATCATGATCGAATACGTTAATATCTTAGAGAGAAGATTAACTCCGATATCGGCCGGAATCTTTATCGAAGTTAGAATTACAGCTGAAGAATGTTACAGTAAGAGATTTGGGCATAGTAACATTAATGCATCCAGTGTTAGTGCAATGAATGATTCTGTTAGTGTATTTATAAGTGATATGAGGAAATGATGACGTGACACATGTCCCTTTCATGGTTATAACAAACTTCACAAGATTCAAGGGCTGACGTGGCACATGTCCCATTCATTGGAATAACACACAGATCCTAACAAACTTTCCTACATTCGTGGGTAGACATGGCGTGCAGCCTATTTAAGTTTTCGTTCCAGGATGAGGTGTCTGTTCCGGGACCAAGTGTCCGTTCCGGGACTTGGCACTTCTATTGGAGAGATATGGCCACTCCGAGAGATTGTGACGAATCCGTCTATGGTGCGACAGATGAACGTCTTGCTTTTGTTTGGGTAAAGGATTTTACCTGATGTTTATTTCAAGTGCTTCTTCACGATACTCTTTTGACCGGGCAAGATTGTAACCAGTTCGTAAATGATCTTGCGAAGATTGTCAGGTGCCCGACATACTTGGTTCAGTAAGTCTTTCAATGCTTTGTACCCGGTTAAGTGGTACCGATAGCCTGCACACTTGTCCGGGTAGGATGGATTTTACGTAGTGTCCCGGCTAACCTTTGTCCGAGAGGCTTCTTCCCGGATGTATACGTAAGTAATCTTCTGATCGGGTTACTAAAGCAGGGCCGGGAAGATGTTCTTTGCCCGAGACCGATCACGTCGGTTTTCTTCTAGGTGGAAGGATGATTAATAATGTGTCTTTTCAATACGAATCATTATGCGTATCATCAATTCTCAAAGAATAATTGGTCACACTCAACTCAAGGCCACATGTCCCATGCTTCACGTTCTTTACTTTTCTCTTATATTTTTCTTAAATACAGTATTAGTTTTAATTATGTGATGTCTTAGTGTCTTACACACCACTTTTTGATCCATGTACACCTAATTACATGTTATACCTTTAATTATACTTATAATAATAATATAAGTTTAACTTTTCAGTAGTATAGTTGTAATTTTATGAGTTAAAAGTGTTGATGTTTTAGCAGAGTAGTATATAAAATAGCTTATATTTTTACAGAAAATACTATTAAATACGATACAATTTTACACAAGATATTTATTTATTTATAGAATGGATATACTTAAACCTTGCTACAACACTTATAGGCAGTGTACCTAATCGTACAGTAGTGTAGTTTTTAGTAAGTCCGGTTCGTTCCACAGGGAATCTTTTTAAACAAAGCTTAACGCTATATTAGTTTACTTTTATAAAAATACAAATATATATATATAAGTAATATTATTATTATAAAGGGGGGTTTTTACCGTTTAATGACCGGTTTGTCGATTTTAAAACTTTAGTCGCAGTTAAAACCAAATGTAAAATATTAAAAATAAATACAAGACTTAAATTAAAGCATAAAGTAAATAACGATAATGAAATTGCGAATAATAAAAGTGCGATAAAATAAACTTGCGATAATTAAAAAGTACGATAATTAAAAGTACAATTAAATACAATAACAATAAAAATGCGATAATTAGAAGTAAAATTAAATATAAAATAAAGGAAATTAAATATGAAATAAAAGAATTATCCTTATTTAAACTTCCGTAATCATGATGTTTGAAATGTTGATTTTTGTTTTATGCCCATGGGTTAATTGTCCTATGTCCTGGATTATTTAATATGTCCGTCTGGTTTTTGTCCATAACAGTCCATCAGTCATAAATATAAAGTGCGAGTGTCCTCGTCAAATTATCCTTATACCCGAAGTTAAATATTCCAACTAATTGGGGACTTAAACTGTAACAAGATTTTAATACTTTGTTTAATAATTACACCAGGATGTCGACTGAGTGTAACCCAAGGTTTTAATATTTTGTTATCAATTATACCAAGTGTCCTTGTACATAATTTCACCCCTGTTTTAATTATTCTAGTGGCTATTAATCCATTCCCGTGTCCGGTTAAATGAACGATTATTCGTACATATAAATACCCCGCCCATCGTGTCCGATTGAGTGTATATGGTAATTTATAGGGACGCCCAATTGTAAATCTTTATATTAACATTAACAAACTATCATTTAGTTAAACAAATATAAAGCCCATTAATAGCTCATAGTCTAATTTCCACAAGTGTCGTTCTTTTGTCCAAACCCCAATTATGGTACAAAGCCCAATTACCCAATTTTAGTAATTAGCCCAACATCATGATTACTTCGGATTAAATAAGCATAATAATAACTTAGCTACGAGACATTAATGTAAAAAGGTTGAACATAACTTACAATGATTAAAAATAGCGTAGCGTTACACGGACAGAATTTCGACTTACACCCTTACAATATTCGCTAACATACCCTTATTATTAGAATTATAATTAAAATTAAAATTAAAATATAAATTATAAATATATATTTTACGTATATATGGAGAGAAGAGAAAGATAGATGATATTTTTGGTGCACCAAAGCTCGATTTTTATAGGCATGTGGGCTGGAACTGGGGCTCATGCGATCGCATGGATTTATGCCTTCCAGGCCATGCGATCGCATGGCCAGCTGGGGAGGCTCATTTTTGGTTGTTTTCTTCTGCCAACGGTTTTATAAATAATATAATATATTAAATAATTATAAGAATTATTTAAATATTATATTATATTTATGTGCATAGTTGACTTGTAATTTTTAGTCCGTTGCGTCGAGCGTTGAGAGTTGACTCATGTCCCGGTTCCGGATTTTCGAACGTCCTTGCGTACAATTTAATATCTTGTACTTTGCGTTTTGAATCTTGTACTCTTGTAATTTCGAGACGTTTCTTATCAATAATTGGAACCTCTTTGAATGTATTTTGTACTTTTGAGCTTTTTGGTCGTTTGCGTCTTCAATTCGTCGAATCTGTTTTTTGTCTTCACCTTTTATTATTTAAACGATAATTACTTGAAATTAGAACAATTGCAACTAAAAGCTTGTCTTTCTTGAAGAATAATGCTATGAAATATATGTTCGTTTTTAGCATTATCAAATATTCTCGCACTTAAGCGTTGCTTGTCCTCAAGCAATATCGTCTTGAAATACTAGAATCACTTCTTTATTCTTCACACTTAGTACATCAGTGATTTCTATACGGCGGTATAAACAATGATAGTAACGATAGAACCATGGTTAAAGGTGGGTGTGTCATCCACAGTTGCCTCGGGTTTAGGTCAACGACACTTGCAATCAAATAGCCGATTTACTTTCGGTTTCCAAAGCAAAGTGCACATTTGAAAGGCGGTTTACAGTCCCACATGACTATGAAAATGTAGATCCTTAAGGAAATCGGATCTTTATGAAAATATTTGATCTTTTGAAAATTCAATCTAGCTTTTACCCTAGATAAGTTTTCCGGAATAACCCTTCACCGGTGTTTGCAAAATATTTTTGTGGGTTTGGTGGGTTTCAGATTTGAAAATTTTAGCTCAAAACTTGCGGTTTTGTGTCACCCACTTGCTAACCTTGTGTAACAGACTGAAACCCGGGCTAGTTGTAAGTTGCCTATTTTGCCCTTAGGGTTTGTGCTTAGTCTTAAGTGCTTTTATTTTAATTATTTTATTAGTGTTTTATTATAATTGTGTTGTGACCAGTTTGTGACAAGGGTCCCAGAACATGTTGGTTTATTTAATTTAGACTCCATTACGACCGCCTAAGGAGATACGAAAGGTTATCAGATAAGATAACTGGTAAATACCCGTGTGTTGTGGGGTATGGGTTTTAATACCCACTTAAGAGTGTAAACTGCTTCTATTTTCTCATTTCTAGACTTTTCTCAAATAAGTACGTACCAAACTTATCTCATCTCAAACCCTAATTGATCTAAGTCTTAAATTGGATTATGAGGCTTTAAGGATTTATTCATATCATCCTTGTGATCATTTATCCAGGTTTGTTAGCTTGAATTCGTGCTTTAATTCATAGAAATTGGGTTTTGGGTGTAAATGGGTTTTTGATGAATTTTGAGCTTGAATCTTCATATTATGTGTTTGTATGTGTTAATTGATGTTAGAAATAGGTTGTATATATGTTTAGTAGCTTCCATTTGCTTAAAATTTGATCAAAATCGCTCAAAAATCGAGTTTTTTGGGAAAAAATTACGAAATCAGCGAATGTGTTCAAACCAGTTGCTACAGTATTTTGCTACAGTGCCCGAGTTGCTACAGTGCCCGAGTTGCTACAGTGTCACTATTTGCTACAGTACCGAGTTGCTACAGTGTCGCTATTTGCTACAGTGTTCGGTATCTGCTACATTTTCACTATTTGCTACAGTGTCACTATTTGCTACAGTACCGAGTTGCTACAGTACCTCCGAGTTGCTACAGTTTCACTATTTGCTACAGTACCGAGTTGCTACAGTGTCACTATTTGCTACAGTACTTTAATGAAATTGAAACGGACGTAACTTTCAAAACGTAACTCCGTTTTTGATGAATAAACTATCGTTAGAATCGTAATAAAGAATACTTTTCAATGGTGAACTTTTAAGAAACTAGATCAAACTGTTTTTAGGCCGGAAAAGGAGTTTTAGTGTGTATGTCATGTTTTGCACGCACCTGTATGCCATTATTGAATGGAGTCATGATGTAGACTCATAAAATTATGAATATATGGTGTTATGACCTAGTTAATTGTATGAAATGATTATATTATTTATTGGATATGTACATTAACTTTGTTTGTGTTGTTCTCAGGTTATAAGGACGAGGAGGAAGCTCAGAAATAATAACTGAGCAGTTGCTGGTAATTGGTGAGTGGGTCTATCTCCGGATAGAGTTTAAGTAGCATATCATGCTACTGTGGTTGACTCTTTTACCATGCATAGTGTAGAAATTGTCATGTTAGAATAATATAGTATGCCTGATGTTGTATGTGAATTATGTGTACACTGTGTGAATGGCACCAGTCGGGCCTAGGGAGACTGGGGACTCGAGACCGTGCCTAGGAGAGGTTAGAGTCCGTATGAGGTCAACCGTGCCTTGGGGAGGTTGGGTCCATAGGCTACTGATTGTAGAGTATAGTGTGAATGATGCATCCCCTGCATCTGGATAACTATACTGTGAATTGAGTAGCAGGGACTATCGGTAGACTCAAGTCCGATCAGCTAGGAGTCGTGTGCTCGTACAAGCCACCGATCCTCGTATTGTCTTATTGTATGCTAGTTGATAGTTAGCATGTGTTGTTGTTAGTATATAGCTTGTGTGTGACTTAAGCTATATCTGTTAGATAGATTCCATTCACTTAGCGGTGCGCTAATCCCCTACATATTCTCCCCTTGCAGGTTTAGGTACTGCTAGTCGGGAAAGGTGCTATTACAGAAGACATGTTTGACAACCCAACTCTGATGTGGACTTTTGTATAAATAATGTTTTGTGATAACGTAACACCGTTGTGTAAACTTAAACGTAATGACGTGACTTATATTGTGTTTGTTAATAAAGTCTTCCGCTGTGTATTTAAAAAAAAATGGCCGGTGTTACAAGTTGGTATCAGAGCATGGTTTGGCAGCAAATACGTGCGCGTATTTTGTTCCCAAACCCTGAGGTAAGTCAAACATGTCTGTGGGAGTGGGGGCTAAGTGAAAATAGGATATACGTGTGTTAGTTGTGATTGAACTAACTGTTATCCACTAAGCTTTTGTGTGAGCTGTTTTGTAGCACAGGTATGGCTGATAGAAACGCAACTGGCCCATCTAACCCCGGAACATTCAGAGCACCAGAAGAAGGTGTTGAGTCAGATGATGATCAGAGTAGTTACATCCTTCAGTTAGAAAGCAAGCTAAAAGAGGCCGAGGACAAAATTAATGAGCTTGAATTGGCGAGGCATTCTGGAAATGATGATACACCACCTGGATTCCCAACCGCGCAATCCCAAACGATACCTAATGTGCCCCAGAACCAGTTTCAGAATCAAATACCTAACCAATATTATATGCCACCACAAAACACCTTTACTTACCAAAATCCCATGATGATGAATCCATACCAAATGCAAATGTTCCATCAACCTTACATGCAACCACCCAAAAGATGTACGTATAAGAACTTCCGTGATTGCAAACCCTCCGAGTTCTCTGGAAGTACTGATCCGACTGTAACTCTCAATTGGTTGCGAGAAGTTGAAAGGGTATTTGAAGTGTGTCAGTGTGAACCCGAGCTGAAGGTAACATATGCTAGTAGACTGTTGAAAGGTAGGGCTATGATTTGGTGGGATTCTTTGATTTCTAGTATACCAAAAGAGCAAGTGAGTATGATCACATGGGAGCAGTTTCATGGGAAGGTGTGTGAACAATATTGTAATCCATTTGATATGAACCGAATCAAGACTGAGTTTCTTGAAATGAAGATGACACCTCAAATGACGATCGATGAGGTAGTAGAGAAGTTTATGGATAAACTGAGGTTTGTACAATAATGGGTGCCAGACGAAGCGTCTCGTATCCAGCATTTTGTTAATATCATTCTGCCTGAGTACAGAACTTTTGTTAGAACAGCTACATCATTGTCTCAAGCTGTTGTGATGGCTAAGATGGTAGAAAGTGATGTTCAGGCTGCCAGAAACATAATGTTTGGTAATGTGCTACAACAAGGTGGACAAGTATCTGGTCAATCAGGATCTAAATTTAAGAAGTCTAGTGGGTTTAAATCGAAGGGTAAAAGTGGTCAGAGTAGTACTGGATCTGGATCAGGTAAAGGGAATTGGTGTCACACGTGTCGATCTTCTCACAGTGGTCAGTGTTCTGAGGCTACAAGAAGATGCTTAAAGTGTGGTGTTGTTGGGCATGAGTCTTCAGCATGCCCGTATCCGAATAGTGTGTGTTGGAGTTGTCACAAACCAGGGCATCATGCAATTAGTTGTCCGTCGAAGAGTGGTAGTTTCGGGGCAGGGTCAGGGGCGCGTTCAGCATCAGCTGGAGGGTCAACTGCCTCGAGTGGGCAGAAGAGGAAGAACCCTCCAACAGCAGAGGCTAGAGCTTTTCAGATGTCGGTGGAAAATGCTGTGGCAACCGACGAAGTAATCACCGGTATGTTTCTAATCAACTCAATACCTGCTCGCGTATTGTTTGATTGTGGTGCCAATAGGTGTTTTATGTCCCTAGATTTCTGTGCTAAGTTGAATTTACCAGCTACTGTGTTACCCAAGCCGGTTAGTGTAGAAGTAGCTGATGGTAAGACCACACCCGTCACAACCTATGTGACTGGGGTTTGTATAGAGATCGAAGGGAAGTCTTTCCCGGTGACTTGTTTAGTGTTACCTATTCCTAGCTTTGATGTAGTACTAGGAATGGATTGGTTGAGCTCGCTTAGGGCTAATATTAAGTGTGATAGGAAAATGATTACCTTTCGTTCGACCGATGGAACCCGTGTTGTGGCCCGAGGGGAGCGGGGAGGGTATAATTTTCTGTTGATAACCATGATGAAAGCGAAAAAGTCGATGGCAAAGGGTTGTGAATCATTTCTTGCATATGTGATTGATGCGAAGAAAGAAAAGAAAACAGTGGCCGATATTCCGATAGTATCAGAATTTCCCAAAGTGTTCCCAGATGAGTTACCAAGTCTGCCGCCGGTAAGGGAAGTTGAATATAAGATTGAATTGGTTCCTGGAACAACTCCAGTTGCAAAAGCTCCATACCGATTAGCGCCGTCTGAAATCCGTGAAATGATGTCACAGATTCAAGAACTATTAGATCGTGGGTTTATCCGACCGAGTTCTTCACCGTGGGGTGCTCCGGTATTGTTTGTTAAAAAGAAAGATGGGTCAATGCGTATGTGTATTGATTATCGTGAATTGAACAAAAGAACAGTGAAGAATAAGTATCCGTTACCTCGACTAGACGATTTGTTCGATCAGTTACAGGGTGCTTCATTCTTTTCTAAGATAGACTTACGATCCGGATATCATCACGTTCGTGTTGCTGAATCAGATATACCGAAAACAGCGTTCAGAACAAGGTATGGTCATTATGAATTTCTTGTCATGCCGTTTGGGTTGACGAATGCGCCAGCAATCTTCATGGATCTAATGAATAGAGTGTGTCGCCCGTTCTTAGATAAGTTTGTGATTGTGTTTATAGATGATATACTAGTGTATTCAAAGACCGAAAGTGAACATGCTGAACATCTGAGACAGGTTTTGAACATGTTGAAACGTGAACAACTATTTGCAAAATTTTCAAAGTGTGAATTTTGGTTACGTGAAGTGCAGTTTTTGGGTCATGTGATTTGTGCCGAAGGTATAAAAGTTGATCCGACAAAGATAGAAGCGGTAATGAATTGGAATTCTCCGAAGACTCCGACTGAGATTAAGAGTTTTCTGGGATTAGCCGGTTATTATCGCAGATTTATCAAGGATTTCTCGAAAATAGCGGGTCCGTTGACTAAGTTGACTCGTAAAGATGTAGCCTTTCGATGGACTGATGAACAGGAAAAGGCTTTTCAGATTTTGAAACAGCTACTGTGTCAGGCACCAGTGTTAGCTTTACCAGAAGGTTCAGACAACTTCGTGGTATACTGTGATGCATCATATGCTGGGTTGGGTTGTGTATTAATGCAAAGAGATAAAGTAATCGCCTACGCCTCGCGACAGTTGAAAGTTCATGAGAAGAATTATCCGGTGCATGATCTTGAAATGGCTGCGGTAGTGTTTGCTTTGAAACTGTGGAGACACTATTTGTATGGAACCCATTGTGTTATATGTACAGATCACAAGAGTTTGCAGTATATCTTCTCCCAGAAAGAATTGAATATGCGTCAGAGACGATGGCAAGAGTTGATCAAAGATTACGATTGTGAAATTAAATACCATCCGGGTAAGGCAAATGTGGTTGCAGATGCGCTAAGTCGTAAAAAGTCAAGTGAAAATGTGAAATTTCTTCGTTTGAATATAACTTCAGATTTGATTAACAGCTTAAAAACCATTCAGGCCTGTGCTTTAGAGGACTAACATGTTAAATCTGAACAAATGACCAAACGAAAAGTGGACTTAATTGATGACTCACGTGGACTAAAGACCTTAAACAATCGTGTTTGGGTGCCTAAGCTTGGAGATTTGAGGGATTTAATCATGACGGAAGCTCACAAATCCAGATTGACAGTACATCCGGGTAGTAATAAGATGTATCATGATTTGAAAACAGTGTATTGGTGGACAACAATGAAATCAGATATCGCCCGTTATGTTGAAAAGTGTCATATATGTGCTCAAGTGAAGGCCGAACATCAGAAACCTTATGGTTCGTTACGTCAGTTACAGATTCCAGAGTGGAAATGGGAACATATAACGATGGATTTTGTGACCAAATTACCTCGAACTCAGAAAAGACATGATATGATTTGGGTAATAGTGGATCGCCTAACTAAAAGTGCTCATTTTCTTGCTACTCGTGAAACAGCTTCGTTAAGTGAGTTAGCCGAATTGTATATAAACGAGATAGTTAGTCGACATGGTGTGCCATTATCGATCGTTTCAGACAGAGATTCTAGATTTGTGTCGAATTTTTGGAATAGTCTTCAACAGAATTTGGGTACACGTGTGAATTTAAGTACAGCTTATCATCCTCAGACAGACGGTCAGAGTGAAATAACGATACAGACTTTGGAGGATATGTTAAGGGCTTGTGTGTTAGAATACGGTGGTTCGTGGGATACACATTTGCCGTTGGTCGAATTTGCGTATAATAATTCATATCATTCGAGTATAGGGATGCCGCCCTATGAAATGTTATACGGTCGTCGTTGCAGAACTCCGACTTGTTGGTTAGAAGCCGGGGAGAAACAGTTTGCATGTCCCGAAATTGTTCAAATGACAGCCGAAAAAGTTGTAATTGCGAGAGAAAAGTTGAAAGCCGCTAGAGATAGGCAGAAAATGTATGCTGATCCGCGTAGACGTCCGATAACCTTTAATGTGGGTGAACGAGTGTATCTGAAAGTTTCGCCGTGGAAAGGGGTTATCAGATTCGGTAAACGTGGTAAGTTAGCACCGAGATTTATTGGTCCATTTCCGATCAGTGAAGTGTTGAATGATCAGACTGTGGTGTTAGATCTTCCGCCAGAGTTAGCTGGTATTCATAATACATTCAACGTATGTTATCTTCGTAAGTGTAAAGTCGACGATGAAACACAACTTCTTCCTTTAGAAGATTTAAGGGTCGATTTGAATAAGAAATTGGTGGAAGAGCCGGTCCGTGTGGTTGACCAAAAGGTGACAAAGCTGAGAAAGAAAGAGATTCCGATGGTGTTGATTGAGTGAAAACACAGTTTGGGTTCTAATCTTACGTGGAAAACGGAAGAGTTGATGAGAAAACGTTACCCTCATTTGTTTGACCAAGACCAGATTCCGAGGACGGAATCTTCTTAAGGGGGGTGGATTTGTAACAGACTGAAACCCGGGCTAGTTGTAAGTTGCCTATTTTGCCCTTAGGTTTTGTGCTTAGTCTTAAGTGCTTTTATTTTAATTATTTTATTAGTGTTTTATTATAATTGTGTTGTGACCAGTTTGTGACAAGGGTCCCAGAACATGTTGGTTTATTTAATTTGGACTCCGTTAGGACCGCCTAAGGAGATACGAAAGGTTATCAGATAAGATAACTGGTAAATACCCGTGTGTTGTGGGGTATGGGTTTTAATACCCACTTAAGAGTGTAAACTGCTTCTATTTTCTCATTTCTAGACTTTTCTCAAATAAGTACGTACCAAACTTATCTCATCTCAAACCCTAATTGATCTAAGTCTTAAATTGGATTATGAGGCTTTAAGGATTTATTCATATCATCCTTGTGATCATTTATCCAGGTTTGTTAGCTTGAATTCGTGCTTTAATTCATAGAAATTGGGTTTTGGGTGTAAATGGGTTTTTGATGAATTTTGAGCTTGAATCTTCATATTATGTGTTTGTATGTGTTAATTGATGTTAGAAATAGGTTGTATATATGTTTAGTAGCTTCCATGTGCTTAAAATTTGATCAAAATCGCTCAAAAATCGAGTTTTTGGGGAAAAAAATACCGAAATCAGCGAATGTGTTCGAACCAGTTGCTACAGTATTTTGCTACAGTACCCGAGTTGCTACAGTGCCCGAGTTGCTACAGTGTCACTATTTGCTACAGTACCGAGTTGCTACAGTGTCACTATTTGCTACAGTGTTCGATATCTGCTACAGTGTCACTATTTGCTACAGTGTCACTATTTGCTACAATACCGAGTTGCTACAGTACCTCCGAGTTGCTACAGTGTCACTATTTGCTACAGTACCGAGTTGCTACAGTGTCACTATTTGCTACAGTACTTTAATGAAATTGAAACGGACGTAACTTTCAAAACGTAACTCCGTTTTTTGATGAATAAACTATCGTTAGAATCGTAATAAAGAATACTTTTCAATGGTGAACTTTTAAGAAACTAGATCAAACTGTTTTTAGGCCGGAAAAGGAGTTTTAGTGTGTATGTCATGTTTTGCACGCACCTGTATGCCATTATTGAATGGAGTCATGATGTAGACTCATAAAATTATGAATATATGGTGTTATGACCTAGTTAATTGTATGAAATGATTATATTATTTATTGGATATGTACATTAACTTTGTTTGTGTTGTTCTCAAGTTATAAGGACAAGGAGGAAGCTCAGAAATAATAACTGAGCAGTTGCTGGTAATTGGTGAGTGGGTCTATCTCCGGATAGAGTTTAAGTAGCATATCATGCTACTGTGGTTGACTCTTTTACCATGCATAGTGTAGAAATTGTCATGTTAGAATAATATAGTATGCCTGATGTTGTATGTGAATTATGTGTACACTGTGTGAATGGCACCAGTCGGGCCTAGGGAGACTGGGGACTCGAGACCGTGCCTAGGAGAGGTTAGAGTCCGTATGAGGTCAACCGTGCCTAGGGGAGGTTGGGTCCATAGGCTACTGATTGTAGAGTATAGTGTGAATGATGCATCCCCTGCATCTGGATAACTATACTGTGAATTGAGTAGCAGGGACTATCGGTAGACTCAAGTCCGATCAGCTAGGAGTCGTGTGCTCGTACAAGCCACCGATCCTCGTATTGTCTTATTGTATGCTAGTTGATAGTTAGCATGTGTTGTTGTTAGTATATATCTTGTGTGTGACTTAAGCTATATCTGTTAGATAGATTCCATTCACTTAGCGGTGCGCTAATCCCCCACATATTCTCCCCTTGCAGGTTTAGGTACTGCTAGTCGGGAAAGGTGCTATTACAGAAGACATGTTTGACAACCCAACTCTGATGTGGACTTTTGTATAAATAATGTTTTGTGATAACGTAACACCGTTGTGTAAACTTAAACGTAATGACGTGACTTATATTGTGTTTGTTAATAAAGTCTTCTGCTGTGTATTTAAAAAAAAATGGCCGGTGTTACACCTTGTATTTGGAAAGCAACACGTCCAGTTTACTTGTCCCGTATATTACCTTTCAATAAACTACCGTCCGGTTGTAAAGGAAAGCGTTGAACAAGCAACTGTTAAGGCAATGTCCCCTGACATGCTTTTAATTATGGTCTATAACGTGTCGGATGCAATTACTATCCTTGGTAGGAGCAATAGTAAAGCTCACCCTTATGATTTTTCGGTCTGGCACAAGGTCCTGTCTTTGACCACTATGCAACCACCGTTCTTACGGTTGACACCCGATTTGGTTCAGGTGACCTAATGAATTCCAGGTGAATTCCTAGGATTTTACTTTCAATGGTAATGAACGCATTGAAAATGGGTTTTCAGAAAACAAATCGGTTTTAATTTGATCAAAATATTTTCTCGTTCAAGCTCGAGTTTAGATATCATCGAATTCCATGAGTTTGTAATTCTCAATCTTTAAAGTCAATCTCAAGGATTGAGTAATATCAGTCTTAAAAGCTGATTTTTTGATCTTTTAAGGAGATTATCCTTTCTGGAGATCTGATTCATTAGTCTTATCAAGCTAATTTGCACGGTGCCCCCCCCCATTGTACGAGATAAATCCTTCTCATGGTTAGGATAAATCTGACCACTTGGCGACCCTGTTTGATGCTGAGGTCCGTGGATTTCCTGCTGATTTTAGAGATGACTTTTCTAGATTTTTCGTCAACCTACAGCTGGTCTAGACGACAACTTCTTGATCTAAATCAAGAAGCGCGTGTCTTTTTCGGAAGACTTTACTTCCTATTAATGATGAAATTGATTCATCGTGTAGATCCATCTCTTCTTTTCTTTCATCGGGTAAAATGGTTTAGTTTAGTCCAAAGCAAAAGTATTTTCAGTTATTTGTTACAGATATATGTGACATATGTTTAAGATAACTTGGTAAATTTTCCCACACTTGGCTTTTATTTTCCTTTTTATCGTCCTCTATTCCATTTTAAATGAATTTCAACATTTTGGTTTGTTTCTCAATTTATGTCCTTTCCGAGGTTACAATAATTTCGGTGTTAACACCTAGTTTTATCGTTCATAAATATGTATAAACATGATTTTGAGTTCATTTAATTGAAAATTTTGAAAAATTTTACTAGAATTGGGTAGTCAGTATATAAGACTAGGGCTGTTCTTTATTATCAGAGAGCACTAGATTCTAATACAACTACTGCTTTACTAGTATTTTTAATGGTAACCAAGTGTATAAAGTAAAAAATTTTAAAATCCGAAAGAATTTAACCCCTTCCCACACTTAAGATCTTGCAATGCCCTCATTTGCAAGAAATCAGTAACAATTTAAATTATTGAGGGTGATTTGTGTGAAAATGATTAAATTTTACCAAAGTTTCCAAATATATTGGCGTTTGTTTGCTGAATGATAAATGGTGCACATCATTTGTTCATTCCGTCTTGTTGTTATTTCACATATATTTTGCATCTTGTCGTCAAAATTAGTAGCTTTTGCTGAACTTAATGCCAGTCTTTGAAAATGCGCTGTTTTACCCTGTTTTGAACAATCGAAAATATACATACATACAAGTATAATCATGCATGGCAATTTGAAATGGGACTTAATATCCCACTTTCAAATTCTAAATATGAAATATTAGTACACAATAATAATAAAATAATAAAAATTACACAAATATATCCAATAACATAAGTTTAAACATGAAAAAGTCAAAAGATAAAAACATAAAAATCATAAAAATAACCAAATGGAACTAAATCAGTCTGGATAGGGGTTCCAGTTCATCTCATCGGGTGGGTTCCATTGTTGGTTATAGGTGTTCTGATAGGCTTGGTTATAGTCATACCGGTTAAAGGGTGGTCGGATATCGGGGCTATGTGGCGGAAAATGAGCAGGTCGAGTAGGTACATAGTTATTTGGTACCTGATATGATAGCTGGCTCATGATTTGGTGCTGATGAACTAACCAGCTATCGTGTTGGCGTCGCCTATAATCCTCGTATACTCGCTCGGAGTTCCACTGCTCATACATACTATGTCTGGCCGCGTTCGTCATTGCTTCCTCATCTATACGAACGTGGACGTCAAGAATAGCATCTCGAAATACATCCCTAATGTCTTCCGCCTCCTCCATTTCCTCGTCTGAGCCTCTCTCTACCTGAGGATGAGATCCCTCATAGGGTACTGCCTGGTTACGTCTACTTTTCAATACCTTAGCACCCACATAAACTTTCAATCCTAAGGGCTCAACCTGTTCTCTACAAATCTGTAATGGACCCCCTTGGTTCCTATCAACACCTAAATACTCTCCAATGAGAGTAACAAAAATACCTCCTCCTATTATACTCCCGTCCTGCATTCCCTCTACCATTTTAGATAAATAAAAAGCAACACAGTAAGGGATATTGACAAAGCTTCTAGGATCCCGAATACACTTTAGGTAGAATAAATCATATAAGGTAATTTTTTCTTTATTATGACCTCTTTGTGTAATCGAGTTAGCCAAAAATCTATGAATAATACGAAGCTCGGCTCTGTCAATATGTGTATAGGAGTGTCCTCCTGCTCGTGTAAAAACATCAAAATGTGACATACGCCTCCAAATGGCGTCAGCGTCAAAGTTACTATCTACCCGTTCACCATAATGAATCAAGTTTGTACAATCGGGTAATAGCAACTCACCAGGAGTATATATCTGTAATGCCCTGGCCATGTCCAGCATGGACATTCTGTACATCCTACCACCAAGGATAAACCTAAGAAATCTTCTATCATCTATTCTAACTATATTTGTATCAAGTGATACAGTACTCATCAACTCAACACACCATTCCTTATATACAGGTCTACGAATGGTGAAAAGACGTTCCCAATCTGTAAAAGAAGAACTGCCATACCTTTGAACTAAAAGCTGTCTAACACGGTCAGCTAGATGGACCGTTTCCAAAGGGGCCCAATCGATTACCCTTGGCACCTCTACATTTTTTGTTACCAATTTGAATTTGTTCCTTTGATATGTCTCGTAATCTCTCCATCTTCTATCAAATCTCAGATTAGGATGTAGGGTGTGCTCAGGAATCGTTGGGAATTCTACTGGCGGCCTCATTGGGAATACTATGAATTCATCAACAAACTGTACTGGATCATAATAAGGTATGTGCTGATCAGGCTGTTGTTGTTCCTTTTGTGGTTCTTGTTCGTGTTGCATTTCTGGTTCTGGTTCTGGTGCTGGTGCTGGTCGTCTAGATGATGATGCTCCTGAACCTCCAGTGTCGGCTCTCTGTAAAATACATTAAACACAAAATTTGTGCATCCAAATATGCATTAGTGTTAGCAAAATAACAACTTAAAACAATCACTATAACATGTTAAATCAAAATTAAACTTATACACATTTTCACAATTTTTCACAATTCTACACTTTTCAAATAAGCACATATGAAAATGTATACAAAATTCATAAGCATTTAACTCAAATAACATGTCAAAATATTCATTATTAATAATTAAACAAGTCTCAAATGGCAAATATATCAAATTAATCAAGTTCATGAATTTTGGACTTAAAAAGTCCACTTTAATCTCCAAAAATCGTGTTTAGGATCATTGTTTGGATCATTTAACTATCTAAACATGTTACACTACTCAATTTTGCAATAATTCATGACAAAAATCGGCCATAACCTGTTTATATCAAAAAGCCCCAAATTGCTCAAGAACACAAACCCTAGATTTCTAAAAATTTTGAAGTTTTTGGCTTCAAATCATGTTAAATAGCATCAATCTAGGTTATACATGCATGAAATACTAACAATTTAACACTAATTACACTAAAAATTAACAAAATTGCATTAGGTAAAAAATTGGTAATTATCACAAAAACTAGGAATTTATAGAGTTTAGGGGTGTAATTTTTACCAATTTGCTGAAGAATGAGAATCTAGGCATGATTAGAGCAAGAAAAATGACGAATTACGGTGGAAAAATGGCGAAAATTGGTGAATTTTTGGGTGAGTTTCGTGAATGTGTGTGTGTTGTGGTGAGGAAGACAGAAAAGGCTGATGTATGTATCAGGCCTGGATTTCAGCTCCATGCGATCGCATGGAGTTGAAGTGTAAAACCCATGCGATCGCATGGGGTGCCGGCTACAGTGTTTTCAGCTTTTTTTTTTTTTTATATATAAAACCTTATGCTTTATAAAACTTATAATTAATTAAATTTTAAAAATTTTGTTTTCCTTTAGGAGCGAGGGCGTTTCGGATCGTTGTCCTAGTCTGTCCCTCGACAAAATTTTAAAATTTGTCAAATCAAAGCGCGGTTTTTGAAAGTAAAGATTTTTGGGTTTTTTAATGTTTTTAGCATATTTTAATTCAATAAGATTAAAAATAATGATAATAAAAGTTCTCGTCCCTTCCTCGGGTAAAGCAATTTCGGTTCAAAGACTTAGTCTTCAACTTACGAAGAATTTTAAAAATCATATTTTTAACTTAATGAGATAAAGTAAATTTTTGTTTTTAAATTCACACAACTTAAATATAAAATTCAAAATTAATATTAAAAATTCACACCAAACTTAAAATTTAAAATGCATAAAATTAAAAATTCATATTTTTTTAAAAAATTAAAAATTCACACCAAACTTAATTTTAAAAATTCACATTATAAATTCACACCAAACTTATATTAATTTTTCAAATATTTACATTTTTAAAAATATTGTTTTTACAAAGTTTACAATATTAATTTAAGATTTAAATATTAATTTTAAAAACATGGTAAAAATAAAATTAAAAATCTTTTTGACTTTTTATCCCACTTTAATCAATCAAAAATTATCAAAAATATGCGCCCCTCTTTTCGGTAAAGTAATTTCGGTTCCAAGACCTAATTTAACTCATGATGAATTTTTGAAATATTTTGGGTTGATTGATTAAAGATATTTATACCTTAAGAATAAACGTTAAATTTCGCAGTGATGTAATAAATTTTTGAATGATATCAATAATTTCGGTCGCCAAACCTAATTTTATTCAATACCAATTTAATACTTTTTAGCGAACAAATTAGCGTTTATTATCAAAAGGTTAAAAATAAAAATAAAAATAAAAACTGTACAGACATACCTGTGAAATAGATTTCTTAGTTATATGATCTATCCCATTCATAAGATAGTCGGTTTAATTGGTTTTCCATAGCTACATAGGCGTAACCTCGAGCATTCAGTGTCTTTTCTTCTAAACATATGAACGGTCCGTCTCTGCATAAAGTAACAAATTCGGTATTTGAATAGGTTTGATTATTTGAACATTTACCTCCATGTGACCATTTTCCGCATTTGTGACATCTTTCTAGGTGTCGTGCTCTTCTTTTCGTTGCGGATTTTGATTTTCCTTTACCAAATTGTAATTTATTATCTTCGCATCTGGATTCTTTTCTAACTCCGTCCATTCTTTCTCTGATTACTGATACTAATTCACTTGGTAGTATGTCATTATTACGTTTAGTGATCAAAGCGTGTAGCATTAGACCATGGTTTAGTTCACAGGCAGTCTTCATTTCGTAAAAACCTAAAAAAAATAAAAATTCAGAATGGGGGGAGAAGACTAGTTCTTTAGGGTCTGCTAGGGAAAGACCATTCGGGTTCCATTTTCGAGAACTACACGAAAACAGACAATCTAACTCTAACAGAAATACATATTATCCTTTAAAGACTTGATTCTCCCCACACTTAGTTAGCTGTGGTGTCGAAATTGTGATTAACTTCGTTGTCGACTTCCATCGGACCATGTATGTAATGTTTAACTCTGTGACCATTAACTTTAAATTCAATCCCATTTGAATTTATTAATTCTATCGTTCCGTATGGGAAAACTCTTTTGACTATGAATGGTCCAGACCATCTTGATTTCAATTTTCCAGGAAATAGCTTGAATCGTGAATTGAAAAGAAGAACTCTGTCTCCTTCTTTAAATTCTTTTGAACTTCTGATTCTTTTATCATGCCATTTCTTCGTTCTTTCCTTATAGATTAACGAATTTTCGTATGCTTCATGTCTTAATTCTTCTAATTCGTTTAGTTGACTTAATCGTAGACATCCAGCTTCATGTAAATCAAGATTACATGTTTTCAAAGCCCAAAATGCTTTGTGTTCAATTTCTACTGGAAGATGACATGCTTTTCCATAAACAAGTCTAAAAGGTGTGGTTCCAATTGGAGTTTTGTAGGCTGTTCTAAAAGCCCAGAGTGCATCCTCCAATTTAATGGACCATTCCTTCGGATTTGATCCTACGGTTTTCTCTAGAATACGTTTTAAGGCTCGGTTGGTATTTTCAACTTGTCCACTTGTTTGTGGATGATATGTGGTGGAGATTTTATGAGTTACTCCGTATCTTTTAAGAACTTTCTCAAGTTGATTATTACAGAAATGAGTACCCCGATCACTTATCAAAGCTTTCGGTGTTCCAAACCTTGCAAAAAGACGTTTTAAAAAGTTGACTACAACTCGTGCATCGTTAGTTGGGAGAGCTTGTGCTTCCGCCCATTTAGATACATAATCAATGGCTACGAGTATATATAGATTATTATGAGATTTTGGAAATGGACCCATAAAGTCAATACCCCAAATGTCAAATACTTCACATACTTGGATGACATTTTGTGGCATTTCATCACGTTGACTTATTTTTCCGGCCCTTTGACAAGCATCACAGGATTTGCAAAGAAGGTGTGCGTCTTTGTAAATTGTAGGCCAATAGAATCCAGTATCATAAACTTTTCTTGCTGTTAGTTGAGGCCCATAATGCCCTCCTGTTGGTCCTGTGTGACAATGGTTTAATATTTTACTAGCTTTATTTCCAAATACACATCGGCGTATTATTCCATCGGGACAACTTTTAAACAGATGTGGATCTTCCCAAAAATAGTGTTTTATATCAATGAAGAATTTCTTTCGTCTTTGGTACGATAATCCTTTTTCAAGGAATCCACAAACTAAGTAGTTTGCATAGTCTGCAAACCATGGAATTTCTTTATAATCTATCTTCAATAGATATTCATCAGGAAAGTTGTCTTGTATGGCCGATTCATTTAGAACTTCTAATTCGGGATTTTCAAGAAGAGAAAGATGATCAGCGGCGAGATTTTCTGCTCCTCTTTTATCTCGGATTTCAATATCAAACTCTTGTAAGAGTAAGATCCAACGGATTAATCTTGGTTTAGCATCTTGTTTTGAAAATAGGTATCTAAGAGCAGAATGGTCGGTATAGACCACCGTTTTTGCTAGAACGAGATATGATCGAAATTTGTCAAAAGCAAAGACAATAACAAGGAGTTCTTTTTCAGTAGTTGTATAGTTCGTTTGTGCTCCTTGTAACGTCTTACTAGCATAATATATAGGTTGAAATCATTTTTCAATCCTTTGTCCTAAAACGGCTCCCATTGCAAAATCACTTGCATCGCACATTAGTTCAAATGGTAGATTCTAATTTGATGTTATCATGATCGATGCATTAGTGAGTTTCTCTTTAAGAATATTAAAAGATTTGATACACTCATCGGAAAATATGAATGGAGCATCCTTTTCTAGGAGTTTATTCATAGGAGTGGCAATTTTTGAAAAATCTTTTATGAAACGTCGGTAAAAACCGGCATTCCCTAGAAAACTCCTAATTCCTCTAACATTGGTGGGATGTGGAAGTTTAGCAATTACATCTACTTTAGCTCTATCCACTTCAATTCCTTCTTTTGAAATTTTATGTCCAAGAACGATGCCTTCTTTAACCATGAAATGGCATTTCTCCCAATTAAGTACTAGATTTGATTGTTCGCATTTAATAAGCATTCGTTCCAGATTAACTAGACATGATTCAAACGTATCACCGAAGACTGAAAAGTCATCCATGAAAACTTCCATGCATTCTTCTATCATGTCGTGAAAAATTGCCATCATACACCTTTGAAAGGTTGCAAGGGCGTTGCAAAGTCCAAATGGCATGCGTTTGTAAGCAAAAGTACCATAAGGGCACGTGAATGTGGTTTTCTCTTGATCTTCGGGTGCTATTGGAATTTGAAAATATCCGGAAAATCCATCTAGAAAACAATAGTAACTATTTCCGGCTAATCTTTCCAACATTTGATCTATGAAAGGTAAGGGAAAGTGATCTTTTCTGGTGGCGTCATTTAATTTTCTATAATCAATACACACACGCCATCCTGTTACAGTCCTAGTAGGAATAAGCTCATTTTTCTCATTTGTAATGACAGTCATGCCACCCTTCTTAGGCACGCATTGAACTGGGCTTACCCATAGACTATCAGAAATTGGATAAATTAAACCTGCATCTAGCAGTTTAATAATCTCTTTCTTAACTACATCTTGCATATTAGGATTTAGTCTTCGTTGGCGTTGCACATACGTTTTATGACCTTCTTCCATAAGGATTTTATGTGTGCAATACGAAGGACTTATTCCTTTAATATCATGAATCTTCCATGCAATGGCTGGTTTATGAGCTTTCAACACAGAAATGAGTTGTGATTTCTCATTTTCAGTAAGAGAAGACGATATTATTACAGGTAATTCAGATTCACCATGTAAATAAGCGTATTCCAAATGGTTTGGAAGTGGCTTTAACTCTAATTTCGGAGGTTCTTCTATCGATGATTTGTATCGATATCTGTCTTCTTCTTTTAGCATTTGAATTTCTTCTGTTGTTGGTTCATATCCATTAGCTATAAGTGTAGCTAACATTTCAGCTTCATCAATTGGTTCATTACCTTCTCCTAAAGAACATTCTCCTGTTCCTTGTAATTCTGGAAATTCTTCTAATAATTCTGCATGTGCATCTATAGTTTGAATATAATAACATGTATCATCTGCAGATTGTGGTTGTTGCATTGCTCTATCAACTGAAAAGGTAACACTCTCATCCTCTATACTTAGGGTCAGTTTCTTACCGAACACGTCTATCATTGCTTTAGCCGTGTTTAAGAATGGTCTTCCTAATATGAGAGGAACTTGAGAATCTTCTTCCATGTCCAAAACAACAAAATCTACTGGAAATACTAAAGTACCAACTTTAACTAGCATGTTCTCCATTATCCCTCTAGGATATTTTATTGATCTATCGGCTAGTTGTATGCTTATTCTGGTTGGTTTCAATTCTCCAAGGTCTAGTTTAGTGTATAGTGAATACGGCATTAAATTTATACTAGCACCTAAGTCTGCCAATGCTTCTATTGAACTAAGACTACCCAGAAAACATGGAATTGTGAAACTTCCTGGATCAGATAATTTTTCTGGTATCTTATTCAACAGTACTGCTGAACAATTAGCATTCATAGTAACAGCCGAGAGTTCTTCCATTTTCTTTCTATTTGAGATTAGATCTTTCAAGAATTTAGCATATCTAGGCATTCCTGAAATCACATCAATGAAAGGAAGATTTACATTTATCTGTTTAAACATATCCAAGAATTTGGATTGCTCGGCTTCAAGTTTCTCTTTCTTCATTTTACTCGGGTAAGGAAGTGGTGGTTGGTATGGTTTAACATAAGGTTTATCCTTAATTGTGTTATCTTCATTAACCTTTTCAACTATCGGTTCTTTTTCCTTATCTTGATCAGGTTGTGGTTCTTGTGGAGTAGGAATAGTTTCATCAGAAGTTACAGGTATTTCCGGTGGTTTAAGTGTTGTACCACTTCTTGTGGTAATGGCTTTAGCTGTTTCATTCCGGGGGTTAGCATTTGTATCACTAGGTAGACTTCCCGGTTTTCTTTCACCTATTAACCTTGCTAGGTTACTTACTTCTTGTTCCAGATTTTGAATAGAAGCTTGTTGATTTCTAAATGCTTGAGCATTTTGTTCATTGGTTTGTTTTTGAGATGTGAAAAACTGTGTTTGAGTTTCAACTAGCTTCGTCATCATATCTTCTAAATTCGGCTTTTTATCATCGGTTTGTTGTGGTGGTTTGTTTTGAAAATTCGGTCTTTGCTGATTGTAATTATTATTGGATACTTGTTGATTGCTAGGACCTTGTTGGTTGTTGTATGGAATATTTCTGTTATAATTCTGGTTTTGATTGTAAATCGGTCTTGGCGGTTGATAATTATTCTGATAATTATTTCCAGGCCTTTGGTTTATGTATGAAATATTCTCTCTTTGTTCCATTGTTAATTCAATACTGAGACAATCTTTTGTCAAATGTGGTCCTCCACACTGCTCACAACTAATTCGTATTGAGTGAATATCTTTAGTCATCTTTTCCATTCGTCTCTCCACAGCATCTATCTTTGCGGAAATGGAATCTAAGTCATGGCTAGAATCGGCTCTAGCTGCTTTAGATGATCTAATGATATCTTTTTCTTGGTGCCACTCATGTGAGTGGGAAGCATTGTTATCAATAATTTTGTAAGCATCGGTTTAAGTTTTCTTCATAATAGAACCACCAGCTGTTATATCTATGTCTTTCCTTGTAGTGATGTCGCATCCTTGGTAGAATATTTGTACTATTTGACAGGTGTCTAAACCATGTTGCGGACATCCTCTTAACAACTTTCCATATCTTGTCCATGCCTCATATAGAGTTTCATTTGGCTTCTGTGTAAACGTAACAATTTCTGCTTGAAGTCTTATGGCTTTAGATGCAGGAAAGAATTGTTTAAGAAATTTGTCAACTAAAACATCCCATGTATCAATCGCCCCTTCAGGTAACGATTCCAACCAATCTTTGGCTTCTCCCTTTAAAGTCCAGGGAAATAACATGAGATATATCTGTTCATCCTCCACTTCTCGGATTTTAAATAGTGTGCAGATCCTATTAAAGGTACGTAGATGTTCATTTGGATCTTCCTTCGGCGCACCACTAAATTGGCATTGATTAGTCACCATGTGTAGAATTTGTCCTTTGATTTCATAATCTGGCGCATTAATGTCTGGATGAGTAATTGCGTGACCTTGGCCAGTGCGTTTAGCTCTCATTCGGTCTTCCATACTTAAAGGTTCCAGATTCTCCATAATTGAATTTGTTGAATCGGAATCACTAGAGGATTCTGATTTAATGGTTCGTTCCTCAACAATCTCTGTTTGAAAGATTGGTGGTTCCGGAGGAAAGTTTAATGGTTCAGGATCTACGAACCATTCCTGAATATTCTCCGGATTCTCAATTGTGAGGTCGGGTTCAAAAAATGGATTATCGGAAATTTGAACTGAAGTACTTGGTCGACTGGATGACGATTCTAAAGAAAAATCAACGGCGGTTATATTTGCTAAATGTCTTGATCTAGTTACAGGTGGTGAACGTACAACAGGTGGTGAACGTCTTGCTCGGTGCATTCACTGAATATCCTATTAGTTTTTAAAAAGGAAAGAAAAATTATAATAAGTTATCCAATCAATAGACTTTTCTGATTTTGCCCACGTTTCGAATAGCCAAAAGATGCAGCAGAGGGGCAGGATTCGTTTGGTCTCAATATAATTGAGGACTGTTTGGCTCCAATAACCCGGTCCACGTACAAATCCAACTATTACTACGAACCAGAAAATTTTGATGTCTATTAATTTAACCACTTAAAATAAATTTTCGTAATTTTAAGAAATTTAGATAAGAAGTAGAATAAAAATCTATGTCCTAAAACTAGAATAGCGAGAAATAAGAAAGAAAAAGAGTTCGTCGGAAAAAGGTCGAAAAAGAAAAATGGTTGAAAAATAAAAGGTGACGGAAAAATAAAAGGTGACGGAAAAATAAAAGAAACTTATAAAAACTTAAAAATACTTTGACTAACCTAACCTTATTACTACAACTAACTTAAAATTATAATCGCAAATTGAAATTACTAATTGGAATGATAATTGATACATAGGTGAAAGTCGTCTAAAAATATTAAAGCTTACAGGAAAAACTAAATCCCAAATGGAAATAACTTAAAAAGAAACTAAAACTTAAAAAGGCGTCGCAAAATTCTAAAGCACTTAAATCTTAGTCTAAAGAAAAAGCACTTAAGGGATTTTACGGCAAAGCCTAAAAATCTAGAAGTAAAAATAACTATGGCAAAAACTAAGTTTAAAACTAAATATGAGCGAAAAATACAAATATTACGCTAAAACGATTAAAAATGAAAAAAATATAAAAATATATAAAAAGTTGTAAAAAGTACAATTTTTATAAAAATATTATTTTTATATTATTTATTTTATAAAACTATTAATTTTACAATTTAATTAAACTAATTAATACTAAATAATACAAATTAAATTAATAAACTAAAATTAATTAATATAATAACTAAACCTAATTAGGGTTTAATATTAATAATAATTAATAATATTCCGTAATTAATGCTGTCGGCAGGTTCAGTAGGGCGTGTCAGATGGGCTCATGCGATCGCATGAGTCCTCAGTTGCCCAGCCATGCGATCGCATGGGCTAGGGTTTCGGGCCACAGAGTGGGCTGCTACAGTATAGGCCGAAATTTAAATTTTTTTTTTCTGTTTTTGCTGTAAAATATAAAATATATTTATTAATTAAATAAAACTTATATTTTTACAAAATAAAAAAAATAGAAATAAAGAAACTTTATAAAACTTAAATATTTACCAAACTCTAAGAAAAAATATTTATATTTTTGTTTTTCTTTTTTTTTATTTTTGAATATTTAAAACGTATTTTTACAAAAGCGTACTAAAAGTAAAAATCTTTTTTTTTTATATGTAGCGTTGCGCTTCCGGCTTTTAAGACGTTCCCCGGCAGCGGCGCCAAAAATACTTGATGTTTTAGCAGAGTAGTATATAAAATAGCTTATATTTTTACAGAAAATACTATTAAATACGATACAATTTTACACAAGATATTTATTTATTTATAGAATGGATATACTTAAACCTTGCTACAACACTTATAGGCAGTGTACCTAATCGTATAGTAGTGTAGTTTTTAGTAAGTCCGGTTCGTTCCACGGAGAATCTTTTTAAACAAAGCTTAACGCTATATTAGTTTACTTTTATAAAAATACAAATATATATATATATATATATATATATATATATATATATATAAGTAATATTATTATTATAAAGGGGGGTTTTTACCGTTTAATGACCGGTTTGTCGATTTTAAAACTTTAGTCGCAGTTAAAACCAAATGTAAAATATTAAAAATAAATACAAGACTTAAATTAAAGCATAAAGTAAATAACGATAATGAAATTGCGAATAATAAAAGTGCGATAAAATAAACTTGCGATAATTAAAAAGTACGATAATTAAAAGTACAATTAAATACAATAACAATAAAAATGCGATAATTAGAAGTGCAATTAAATATAAAATAAAGGAAATTAAATATGAAATAAAAGAATTATGCTTATTTAAACTTCCGTAATCATGATGTTTGATGTGTTGATTTTAGTTTTATGCCCATGGGTTAATTGTCCTATGTCCTGGATTATTTAATATGTCCGTCTGGTTTTTGTCCATAACAGTCCATCAGTCATAAATATAAAGTGCGAGTGTCCTCGTCAAATTATCCTTATACCCGAAGTTAAATATTCCAACTAATTGGGGACTTAAACTGTAACAAGATTTTAATACTTTGTTTAATAATTACACCAGGATGTCGACTGAGTGTAACCCAAGGTTTTAATATTTTGTTATCAATTATACCAAGTGTCCTTGTACATAATTTCACCCCTGTTTTAATTATTCTAGTGGCTATTAATCCATTCCCGTGTCCGGTTAAATGAACGATTATTCGTACATATAAATACCCCGCCCATCGTGTCCGATTGAGTGTATATGGTAATTTATAGGGACGCCCAATTGTAAATCTTTATATTAACATTAACAAACTATCATTTAGTTAAACAAATATAAAGCCCATTAATAGCTCATAGTCTAATTTCCACAAGTGTCGTTCTTTTGTCCAAACCCCAATTATGGTACAAAGCCCAATTACCCAATTTTAGTAATTAGCCCAACATCATGATTACTTCGGATTAAATAAGCATAATAATAACTTAGCTACGAGACATTAATGTAAAAAGGTTGAACATAACTTACAATGATTAAAAATAGCGTAGCGTTACACGGACAGAATTTCGACTTACACCCTTACAATATTCGCTAACATACCCTTATTATTAGAATTATAATTAAAATTAAAATTAAAATATAAATTATAAATATATATTTTACGTATATATGGAGAGAAGAGAAAGATAGATGATATTTTTGGTGCACCAAAGCTCGATTTTTATAGGCATTTGGGCTGGAACTGGGGCTCATGCGATCACATGGATTTATGCCTTCCAGGCCATGCGATCGCATGGCCAGCTGGGGAGGCTCATTTTTGGTTGTTTTCTTCTGCCGACGGTTTTATAAATAATATAATATATTAAATAATTATAAGAATTATTTAAATATTATATTATATTTATGTGCATAGTTGACTTGTAATTTTTAGTCCGTTGCGTCGAGCGTTGAGAGTTGACTCATGTCCCGGTTCCGGATTTTCGAACGTCCTTGCGTACAATTTAATATCTTGTACTTTGCGTTTTGAATCTTGTACTCTTGTAATTTCGAGATGTTTCTTATCAATAATTGGAACCTCTTTAATTGTATTTTGTACTTTTGAGCTTTTTGGTCGTTTGCGTCTTCAATTCGTCGAATCTGTCTTTTGTCTTCACCTTTTATTATTTAAACGATAATTACTTGAAATTAGAACAATTGCAACTAAAAGCTTGTCTTTCTTGAAGAATAATGCTATGAAATATATGTTCGTTTTTAGCATTATCAAGTGTACATCAATCAAAAAGGGGTGTGTGAGAATCAACTCCCTTTAATTATTGATATTACAGAATAATAATTAATAATTAATAATAAAATATAATATAATATATATACTCCATAATATAATATATAATATAATATAATATAAATACTCATTTATTTTTGGGGATGATTTTCACACACACTTTTTTGATCCTCACACACCAATTGAGTATTATTAGAAGAGTAAAAAGTTAAAATAGATGTGTGAGGATAAAAAAAAATGTGTGGGCATCCCCTTTATTTTTTTATTCCATTTAATATTTTTTATAATATAAAAAATAAAAGACCTTCAAACACCAGGGGCAAGACTGCAATAGCAACAATATAATCAACACACCGATAGCCGCAAGAAGAATCACTCAATTTGTACGTTCTTTTTTTTTTCTTCCATTTAATTTGATAATTTGATCCGATATAATCAACTTTTATGTTATATTTAACCTAAATCCCTAAATTAACAAATTTATCTAATTTTTGTATCCACAACATTTTAAATTAATCCACTTTTTTTTTTTTCTTTTTCATTTTATCATCAGATAAGGTGCATAAAACAAGAGATAAATAACAATTTTTTTTATTTATAGAGATTACTGGAATGATCTGAGAGCCGATCGATTCATACAAGATAAGTTTCATTCGCTGATTGATCAAGCATTTCATTTCGATCATTTCAAGTTTGCAGTTCGTGAGGTATAATTGATCTGTTTATCCTTGAATTTGTAATTATTAATTCGAATTTTTTTTTATTTAATGGTTTTAATTAGTCATGGATAATGTTTTGAGTCTATATGATTTCAGATTCTGATGATCGGATAAAGTCTGCATCATTCTTCGTTTATTTAAATTTATTAAATTTAAAATCACTATTTCAGTTATTGAGTTTTCATGTTTATTTAAATTTTATTTTTTATTTTTTATTTTTTATTTTGTGTGTGTGTTCATGATTATTAAAGAATCAGATTTTGAAGCTGAATATAGAATCATTATAAATATAAATATCTAGTGCTTTAGCTAAAAATAGTACATTTTTGTATATATTGTTTCTGATTAAGCAACATTTTCGGTCTGGTTATTGCAATGGCGTTTGTCGTTATCCGGCAGTGGTTATCACGGATTATATTTTACTATACTATTTATATTTAATATTTATGCTGGCTACATTGTTTTTAATGTTCAATTCAAATCTTTGAAACTAATAGTAATAAGGTTTAAAAGTCTTCTATTTTAGGGGCAATTGAATTATATTTCTAGTTTTTAAATCCGTTTGTTTAATGATGTAGATAATAATTGGAGGATTAAACAGATAGTTGGGATATGAATTGGATATAAATTGCATGGGTGACGATGCCACAACTGCGAAGTGCAGCACGGAGATCAAAACGGGTTGGTGATCTTCAGCCTGCGACTCAACCAATTGACCAAACTGATAACGTCGTTGCACCAATCCAAAACAGAGGTAGAAGGAGAACTGGTGGTGGTAGGGGAAGAGGTGATGCTGCAGGTGTAGGGAAAGGGCGTGTGGCGGTGACACCTGGCAGGCCAGTGGCTGGTGGTGGTAGAGGAAGAGGCGTTAGGTTGATTGATTTGGATCAGGAACCACCGTTTGAAATTGTTCCTGACCCTTTGGTTCTTGGTGTTGGTGAGCCAGTTCTGAATAGAGTTGGCGTGGTTGCAGATAAAGATTTTGTCATGGAAGGTGCAAGTGGTGATAAAATTATGGCGGTTGAAGAAGAAGGAAACACAGCTCCTGTGCCGGAGAGGGTATATTCTTATTTTTTATTTTCATTTTATTGAACAGCGACTATATATATGGTATATCCTTATTTTGCGGATGACTTTTTCTTTCTGCATGCTTTGCTTTATAGTATACATATATATATAGCATTAGGTGATTTAAATAATCAGAATCACAAAATGAAATTATAATTATTTATAATTTTTCTTATATGTTGTCAAGTGATTATGTGAGATGAATAATCTGAGTATGATGATTAGGTATAAGGAAATGGCCTCTAGAAGTGCGTGTTTGCATAAGCTTTTGATGTCTAAAACTATACTAATTAGACTATCAGTTGCTTGAGTATTTGTCTAGCTCTGATTATTTTATAATGAACTTAGGTTGAAGGTATAAATATGCGCACACACAAAATTACACTTTTTTTTGGGTATAATCGATTTCAGGTCAAT
The DNA here is from genome assembly GCF_046630445.1 of Rutidosis leptorrhynchoides. Classification (NCBI taxonomy): domain Eukaryota; kingdom Viridiplantae; phylum Streptophyta; class Magnoliopsida; order Asterales; family Asteraceae; genus Rutidosis; species Rutidosis leptorrhynchoides. The sequence goes on along the minus strand of NC_092338.1, from coordinate 339,600,446 downwards.
AAGAATACTCCCTCAATTTTGTTTCTTTGTATAATATTTGTGAATTAACGCCTGTTATTGCTTTGATGCAGGTACAAGTGGGTAATTCACCTATATATAAAACAGAAAGAAAGTTGGGTAAGGGTGGTTTCGGGCAGGTTTATGTTGGTAGGAGAATAAGTGGAGGTACTGAAAGAACGGGCCCAGATGCCTTTGAGGTATGTTAAAACAATAAATGACAATGATTTTCAATAACTACTTGTTCGTGCCATTAAAAATTTGATCTTTTGTTTAAACAGGTAGCATTGAAGTTCGAGCATCGTAATAGCAAAGGCTGCAATTACGGTCCTCCTTATGAGTGGCAAGTTTACAGGTAAGCATCATTCTGAAATAGTATCTAGTATTTTAACCTGAAGTTGTGACAAATTTGATTTAATATATTACCTTTTTGTTACAATAGCTCGCTAAATGGATGTTACGGGATTCCATGGGTTCACTACAAGGGTCGGCAAGGTGACTTTTACATTCTGGTGAGTTTTGAATTTGAATGTTGTTTGACTTTGACATCATGCAAAAAATTTTTTATTTTAAATAATTAAATCTTTTCTTTTACAGGTTATGGACATTCTTGGACCTAGTCTTTGGGATATTTGGAATTCTTTAGGCCAATCGTAAGCTTATTGTTTATATTATTACTACTTTAGTTAATAGTTTATTTCATTTCCACATGCTTAATTCTCACTAATTGTTTATATTATTTTGTTTTCACGAACAGGATGTCACCAAGTATGGTGGCTTGCATTGCTGTCGAGTCGATATCAATTCTTGAAAAGCTTCACTCGAAGGGGTAAGGAATATATCTAAATATAACAGTGATAAATCTCACAATATTCCTTGTTGACCGTTCATTGACTTTTTTTTATCTTATTAAAAAGGTTTGTACATGGTGATGTGAAGCCGGAAAACTTTCTTCTTGGTCAACCCGGAACTGTAGATGAGAAGAAATTATATTTAATTGATCTTGGTTTAGGTATGCTCATAAATTCTCTACTTTTTCAAAGTACTTTTTCCTATCATATTTTCATGTATTAAAACGTGATTTGAAATTATTTCAGCATCAAAATGGAAAGATTCAACATCTAGTCAGCATGTTGAATATGATCAACGGCCCGATATATTCAGGTCTGTGTATTTTGGGTATATTTTAGCTGTCAGTTAAATGTAATTGAATATAAACGTTCTTAAAGAATGTTAATTTATTTGGCAGGGGTACAATAAGATATGCAAGTGTGCATGCACATTTAGGTAGAACAGGAAGTAGAAGGGATGACCTTGAGTCGCTTGCATACACATTAATATTTCTTATTAAGGGAAGGTTACCATGGCAAGGGTATCAGGTTAGTTTTTTTTTTTTTTTTTTTTTTTTTCTTTTTTCATATTTTCCGTCTTTAGAAATTAGAAAATATTCATTTTTGTTTTTAACGATATTTCATTTTTGTTGTATATTACAGGGTGACAACAAGAGTTTTCTTGTTTGTAAAAAGAAAATGGCAACTTCACCTGAGTTGATGTGTTGTTTTTGTCCTGCTCCATTTAAACATTTTCTTGAAGCAGTCACAAATATGAAATTTGACGAGGAACCTAATTATTCAAAGCTTATATCTTTATTTGAGAGTCTTATTGAACCTGTTATATCACTAAGACCAATCAGAATTGACGGTGCACTTAAGGTTATAGCATTTTATATAATTATTTTCTTTCTTTAGGCTTGTTAGATTTGAGTCTTTTTTCAAGTGGTTTTGTCTTTTTAGGTTGGTCAGAAACGAGGTAGATTGCTTATAAATTTGGAAGAAGATGAACAACCGAAAAAGAAAGTACGGTTAGGAAGTCCTGCTACACAATGGATTTCTGTTTATAATGCACGCCGGCCGATGAAACAAAGGTGGGCTATCATTATACTTTAATGATACACACTTAGATTGACACTATATAATTGTTACAATTTACGAAGACTTTAAAAAATTGATATTTTAATTATATTTCCTTAAGTGGATCGTAAGTTTGTCGGTGCATAAGAAGCATCGACTATGAATCTTATGTATGAGGGTCATGAAAGGTTAATGTTGATAGTAACGAAAGAAACTTCCAAATTGAACCCCTGGATTGTACTAATCTTTTCATTAGATCAAAGTGCACATATAGATTGTCGTTCATTGATGCTCTTGTGAATAACTTTGAGATTTTTTCAAAAAGTTTTTAACAGAATCTAGCACTTAATGTCAGGGTTCATTCGCATGTCTTCGGTTCTCATTGAATTAAGGTTTAACATGACGTCTAACGGTTTACATGTTCTCATTGATACTTTTATATTTTATTGAAAAGGTTAACGCTTCTATATTTCCTTTTCTCAACATAATCGTTTGGCAAACCAAAAATCGGAATTCTTGATCAATGAAGGAGCATAATCTGTAAACTGATGATCGAGTCGAGTCTATGATTATAAGTTCAGCTCGACTAAGAGTTCCGAATCAAAAAAGTCAACTGAACTTTAAAAAGTGGAGTTTCTTTGTGCGAAGATCTTTTAAAGGCTCACTTCCTGTATATATTGAACTTCAAATTAGCACTAGTTAGTATCTATATGACTTAATTAGGAACATGTATGCACGTTTTTTTAACTTACGTGTATGCGTGAAATATTATTTCATTTGCAGATATCATTATAACGTTGCCGATGCAAGGCTTCGTCAGCATGTGGATAAGGGTAATGAAGACGGTTTATATATCAGCTGTGTGGCGTCAGCCTCGAATCTTTGGGCGTTAATTATGGATGCAGGAACTGGATTTAGCTCCCAAGTTTATGAAATTTCACCTATTTTTCTTCACAAGGTTATTCAAATCATGATCATTTTTAAGTTGATTATGTATCACATTATCTATCATCTGATTTCTAATGAAAATTGTTTGTTCTTCAGGACTGGATTATGGAACAGTGGGAAAAGAATTTTTACATCAGTTCAATAGCTGGTGCAGCCAATGGAAGCTCCTTGGTTATTATGTCTAAAGGTTATATATTCTTTTATTTTTAGCATATTTATTCTGTTTGGTCAAATGGGTAAATCATGTAACTGGCTAAAAATAAATGGGTCAACTATAACTATCAACAAACTAGTAAAGGGATTATAAGTATCAGATAAAACATACTCTAAGAGTTGTGTAAGGATGTGGTCCTCCTGTTTGAAGCTATAACAACAACAACAACAACAAAACCCAATACCTTATTATTATTATTTGAAGCTATAATAATAAGATAATTAAACTGCTTTTGTATGGAAAATTTCTATTCTGCAAGAATTTAATACATAAAATAGTTTTAGGATAATGATTTGTAATAAGAAACTGTTTGTGAATGGAAAGAAATGGCGTAATTAAGTGATCTGATTTACTCTTTGGTTACCAGTTTTGTTGCAGCTGGTATAAATTTTTGATTATTGAATCGGAAATAGATTAAGTTTATCCTTAAACACTAAAAACTAGCTATCGTGACTTTAATATATGTTATCCGAATAAGTTTCAAAATGGAAATCAAACACCATTTGGCAACACAATCCCCTTTTGTCAATTTAATCTACTTTTTGATTTTGGCATCTATAATTAAACTGTGGTGTTATTGTGCTTAAAGAAGAACTAAATGATTCTTTTTTTCTTGTTTCCGACTTTTGTTTTTGATTTGTATATTTTTAGGAACACCGTACACTCAACAATCGTATAAAGTGAGTGAATCGTTTCCGTTTAAGTGGATTAGCAAAAAATGGAAAGAAGGTTTTCATGTCACTTCAATGACTACTGCTGGCAGTCGATGGGGTGTCGTGATGTCAAGAAATGCAGGTTTCTCTGATCAGGTATTGTTATTATTAACTTTAAATTATTAATTATTATTACTATTATCTACCTTTTTGATATTTTTTTGAGTTTTGAGATACTGAAAGTAATAGATGGTGGGCCACGACTTGTAGGTTGTAGAACTTGATTTTCTGTACCCGAGTGAAGGAATACACCGTAGATGGGAAAGTGGATACAGGATAACATCTATGGCTGCTACATCTGATCAAGCTGCTTTCATACTCAGTATTCCGAGGCGCAAATTAATGGACGAGACCCAAGAAACCTTACGAACATCTGCCTTCCCTAGCACACATGTCAAGGTAATACATTTTCGTTTTCAACTCTTTAACGTTCCTCGTTCAATATTATATAACCGAAGAGCTAAAGCAAAGTTAAATGTAACCTCAAGTTGTTAGTGTATTGGTGATGACCCGACTTCCCATAGGGGAGGTCAGGGTTCCATCCCCATGAGCTGCAAAATATTTCCCTTGAGATTACCCGCCCATTTTCATGAGCCTCGGAGGTTGCGGACTTCTTGCTATCAACCTCACCCGAGGGGTTTTACCACACGCGATGCCCGTATGGATTCACCGTGGGGGTTTCCTTGTAAGGGGTGGTAGGACCGTAATTGTTCGTATCAAGGAAAATGATCGGGTAGGTGGGTTCCGACAGCACGTTCGGATCCCTATCACTCCTAACCGCCATTCTAAAAAAACAAAACAAAGTTTAATGTACTTTATAAAAATGTTTATAATGATGAAATTTGAGCACTTGATGAAATTTGACTAACTTTCGTTAATAAGTTGTGACAATATTACCCCAATTTCACTTTAATAATAATCTTTTTTGGGAATGAATTAAAATATGTGATCCTTTTAGGGCATCAGGGAAACTCGTATTACCTTGATGGGTAATTTTGGACACTTATGTTACCCTTTTGGGCCATTTGCTTTAAAATCTACTACTTTCATGTTTTTGAAATAATAAGAAAACAAACTATATATGTAATATAAGCTGTAGATACATAATTATTGTATGTTTTTATGTGATGAATACATTGTCCGAATAACTTAAGTTACTAATTTAACCTTATATTTAGGGTAGTGGAATATGCAATTATGTCAAAAGTTAAGAACTCGTGACTTAATAACCATTCGTAGTGTATATAAATAGACAAAAAAAGTGATCACAAATTGTAACTCAACCAGCCAGACCGAGCTCGTTTTAATAAAGTTGACTCGATGCAACTGAACCCATTATATGTTATTTGATAGTTGAAGATGTTAAATGTTAGTATTAGACTATTAATCAGTTTGCAGTTTTAGTAAGCACAACCCAACCTTTTTCTTGAATGATTAATTAATCTTTTATATGTGCAGGACAAATGGTCGAAAAATCTTTATATTGCATCCATGTGTTATGGCCGAACTGTTTGCTGACTGAATCTGGTAACAAATGGCTACATTTTGCTGAGAACTGACAGAAACCAGAAGCAGGTATCATGTGAGGAAAAAGTTATGGGTATGTGTACAAATAATCATGTTGTGTCATGTGTGTCTAAAATTATAATAGAGTTTATAATGACCAGCAAAAAAAAAAGATAAAAAAAAGACAGGAAAGTTTTCAAAGATAGAACAATGAGAAATATGTCTCAAATATGAGTTTGAATTATGATGCAGATGAATGAGAATGTTCGGTTTGTTGTCAAGTCGTCTTGTTCGTTACTGTTGTACTTATTCATAATTATCAATTGAGAGATTGAAATCTTTATGTATGTTTTTACTTTTGGTAGTTTTTATTTTTTGTAGCTATTAATGTTGTCTTATGTTTATTTATTTATTTATTTTTTCTGGCTACAAAAGCATAACATTAAACCTAACTCTTTTCATCAATAGATGAAAAGGCGAACCCGGATACAAAAGAACCAAAAGCATTGCAAGGCTCGGAAGCAGTAAATGAACTTTAACAGTAAACAAGGATCAAAAGCTAACTAAAATCGAACTTTGAGCAATCGGATCATAAAACGAGTCTGGAATACAAAATAAATACAAGCCCCAAATAAGCCCGTCTAACCAAACAACAACAAATACCTCTAAAAACAACCAACTCCGAAGCAGTCAATTTTTTATATGGTATAGTCAATAGTCAAATTTATTGTAGGTACTATCAGGTCATTTATAGTAAAAAAAAATGTAATGGGTATGTTTGACACATAAAAGGAAAGTTTAAGGTACTGTAAGATCGTAAAAAATAATTTCTACAAATATAATAAGCTGTACTTGATATAGCTTTTGAAAAAAGCTAGAGCTTATTATTTTACTTGACAATTAGATTGTACTCGGGATCGAACATGGCAATCGAACATGGTTTCGTTCCTTGTACTTTAATGTTATTCTCAGTTTTTGTTTCTTTAGTTTTCTGTAGTTTTACGGGATGTTAGGGAAGCTCGTTTATAGATAGTTTTGTTTAGATGGTTGCTTTCTAGGGCGAGCTTCTCCGTTTTCCCCATGTCCTTTTGTATTCCCTGTTGAGTGCGTTTTCTTTTGGAAAACGACCTCGTTTCTATATGAGTTTTCGTTATATTCGCAAAAAAAAAAAAAGGTACTTATTAAAAACTGATCTACATTTTGTGCTAATGACATTGAATGATTTGAGGACTTTGTCTTTTTATGCTAAATCATACTCCCTCGATCCCACAATTATTGTCCTGTTTGACTTTTTCCAATTTTATGTTAAAAACTTTGACTATAATTTTTTTCCGTTGTTTTATATAACACTCGATGAAAGTTATATCAATGAAAACACGTTTAGAAACCCAATCCATCCCCATAAATTGCATCAAATATTATATAATACAAATTAAAATATATGAAGTCAAAGTTGAAAAACAAAGACTTGTAAAAGTCAAACAGGACAATAATTATGGGATGGAGGAAGTAATTCATAAGCATAAGTTTTCAGATCTAGCTACTTCGTCAAATAATTACTAAAAATAATAGTTCCAACATATAGCTAGAAAAGAAGGTTAGTTTTACAATATATAACCAATAACAACAATCTTGTCTTAACTTTTTATAAATGGCCAAAAATATATGACATTTTCTAGCAAGTTTTGTTAGAAGAGACTAAAGAACAGAGTTTTTTTTTAAATTTTTTTTTTTTTTGTTTTATGAGGAATTAGGAGATTTATGTCTCAATTATCAATTTGCGCTTTATGTCATATCCATTTTCTTTTATTTATAGTGGTCATAGACTATTTTAACATATCAGAAGTATACAAGTATAATGTTAAGCTAATTATCCTCTAATTATTGTTATCATTTGATGGACAAGTATCATCTAACAAGAACGCAAGTAACAGCCACTAGAGTTGTTAACTATGTTACCTTTTTGTGTCCATCTTGTGTTTAAACTGACTGCATCCATCTGTTAGGCTCGAACTCATGCTGTTAACAAACCGTAACAACCTTACCTCACCATTCACTTTCTCGTCTTCCCGTTTGAAACCTTGAATATTCTGTGTACCTAAATATTACCAAACACAAATATTCAATATTCAGTTCAATTTTACACGAAGGACTAAAAGTAAGAACTTATTTATAAGTTGATTGATTAAAGGTACAATGCCAATCATATATAAACATGTTAGTTTACTTATAGTTAGCAGCCTCCTCTATAAAGTTGGCTTTGATATGATTGGCATACTTACAAATAAATGAATAATCATAAAGTACATTACATGAAACTCAATATTTGTAATTTTAAATATATAATACTCCTTGTAGTAGTACATAAAGTATAAATGATACTTCTTGGCATGCATAATGTTCAAGGCTTCCAATGGAAACATGAGAAATAGTTTCATAGATATTAAAAGCATGTGCATAACTCACACTTTTAATTTTGGTTATTTTGTGATTGAATCAAACTGAAAATGCCTTCATAAAAATACTCATCCTCCCTATTTAGGCTGAACAGAGAAGCATGAGATTGTTAATTTGTTATATAGCTGAGACTGAGAGTTGGTTTCTTTTAAAAAAATTAATGTGATGTTTGACTATTCAACATGTGTAATCCTCTAATTCCTCTTGATAGGTGGCAAATTGGCAAAAATGTTACAATTGCTTGCAACTTTCTGGACAGTCTTAAATTTCTAATAAAACATGCAACACCTATGAAATTGAAGTTTTTAATATAAGAAAATTAAGAACAATGTTAGTCATAAATCTGATAAACTTATAAGGAAGCCAAATAATTTATCAAACAGTTCTCAGATAACACAACTGAACAACAAACTTTTATACACACAACATTCTTATAGTTCCAAGAAACGTACGGGTCAACAGAAACAACAACAGCAACAACCGAGTTTCAAACACACAACATTACAAGTAACAAAGTTGTAAACACACAACACCCGAAAGATGGTGTTTTTGGCATTACAATATGCCTCACCCCTCCCATCCCCTAATGAGAGTGGCCTTAGCGACACGGTTTAAACCTAATGTGAACGCACCCATACGCAAGTTACAGTTGTAACTCTTGCACATACTTGTTACATCTTTGAACCCGTGCGTTATGTACCTTTTTAGCTCCACATTCACCCTATCCTCGTCCCATATGAACCCTTGAATATTCTAAATCACAAAAAAAAAAAAAAAAAAAAAAAAAAAAAAAAAAAAAAAAACACACGTAATATTCAATTTCATAAAACAAAACTTGACTAAAAAGTAATTTTTTTTTTTTTTATGTAATTACCTGAACCCACTCGAAGTAACTGACTGTCACGCCACCGGAATTGGCAAGTATGTCGGGAAGAATAACAACACCTTTTTTTGACAAGATCTACATACACACACAGTGAAAAAAAAAAATAATACAACTATAACAAGTTTTAGTGAATATATTGAAGAGTTAATTAATAACCTCATCAGCATCTGGATCAGTTGGGTGATTGGCAGCTTCAATTATGAACTTGGCTCGGATTTGATCTGCATTATCCCTTGATTTGTATGGATATATTAGTATTAACATCAGCATAAACATGTCATCATAATGCATATTAAGGTTGTGTTGGAATTTTGCCCACATTCATGTAACCATGATTTTGGAAAATTAAAAATGGCAGTATAATGCTTATGAACTCTAGTTATAGTTTTTAATTTATGTTTTTCACAAAAAATAAAAAAAATCTTGTTATAGTTATAGCTAATCATAAAATGACGATCCATGAACGATTTTAGTTTAAGTAAACACTTTAAGGTTACAATCTTCTTATGCATAATTGATATTGATATCTACATAAGTAAATATCGTTAAATACTTAAATCTTGTTAGTATTTGTATACTACAGGTTGTACACTCATTTTACATTACGGGTCGAAAGATGAGAGTGCTTATCGATCAGAATTCTAATTTTGATTTGTTGAATTGCATTTTGTTTGTGTTTTAGTAATGTTGATGTTTTAGGTGTTGGAGTATGTTTGTAGGCTAGTACTATTTCTTAGTTTGGTTGTATAAGGCTTTAGATGTTCTGTTTCATTGCTCTGTTTTTTGAATTGATCAATACAAGTTTTGCCTTTCAAATGATATAACGGGTCGAAAGTGTAGAAACCTACCATGTATTAGTACACTTACGTATTAAAGAAAAAAAAACCCGCACAGACCGTTTGAAAAAGTACATGCTTTTACCAAAGGGCTTGTGGTCTAGCGGTATCAAGGGAACTTATCAACCTTGAGGTTGTGGGTTCGAGTCCCGTCGTGGACAAATAGGGTGTGTCTGCTGTTCCAAAAATAAAATAAGTATATGCTTTTGACACTTAACAGTTAATGTATACATACATGTGTACCTAGACAAAAAATCAACTAACAAAACGTAGAAAAATTCAAGTTATAATCTGGAAAATTACCTGTTGATAACGCCACCGAGTGCTGCTGGAATGAGAATATCACAATCTTGAAGCAAAACAGATTCGGGATCAATCGCATTCGCACCATCAAAACCTTTGACTCCCTTATTCTCCTCCACATGTTTCATCAAACGAGGAATATCAAGACCGTTACTGTCTTTTATCGCTCCGCTCATATCACTCACCGCCACAATATTTCCACCGCTTTCGTGAATAAGTTTAGCAGCCCAAGATCCAACATTACCAAACCCCTATTCAAAATGTACAATCAGTATAATAACATATATTTTTAAAAATTATAAAAATTCATTAAGGATTTTGCTAATGACAGTCCTAAGGGACAGTGGCGATTCTAGGATTAAAATTCAACGGGGTCCTATACAATGCGAGTGATACTTAATAATTTTTTTTCCTAAAAAAAGGTATTTACTTCTCTAAAACCATCAATTTTAAAATTATATGGGGTCCTATCTATAAATTTAGTGGTGTCCTAAATTATTTTAGTAGTATTTTATATGTTAAAAAAAGAAATTTAATGGGGTCAAAGGACCCCACTTGGCCCTAAGTAAACTCGCCATTGCTAAGGGATGTCCTTAACATGCATTAAATTATTCAGTCATTTTCAAATTAATTTAATGCATGTTAACAACAGCCCTAAGGGATGTCGTTAGCAAAATTCTAAAATAATAGTAATTTATTATTGATCTAGAGACCTGTATGACAAATCGGTGACCGCTGATTGTTTTTCCAAACTCATTGAGAAGAGCCTCGGTCGCAAAGAGCACTCCTCTCCCCGTTGCAGCATCTCTACCCAAAGATCCACCTAGATCCTGATGTTAATTTCCAATAAACACAATTAGCTTAAGACTAACAATATTAATAGTGATATATTTGAAAAACTGGCAATAATTTTGAAAACATGTTCATATACTTCCATTTTTCAGTTAAGAAAACCATATGAGTTATTTTCATGTTAAAATAGTGAAAATTTTAAAATGGATTTTCTCATTTTCAAAACAAATATTGAAAAAAGTTTCTGTTAAAAGATTTTTCTTCTGTTAATTAGACTCATATTTAGTGTTGCATGTATACTTACAGTAGGTTTTCCAGTAACCACAGCTGGTGAGTAACCATGAAACTTGGAGTATTCATCTAGTATCCATGCCATTGTCTATTTTAACACAAATATAAAATTAAATAGTATAATCAATCAAGTTGAACTTATAATTATACAAAGTTAATTAAATACAAAAAATCAATTAAATAGTTTGTTGAAAATTAATTACCTGAGGGTTGGTTCCCATATCAGGAGCTGGAACATCAGCATTTATCCCAATCAAATCATGAATTTTTGTAGTGAAAACTCGAGTGAGTCGTTCTAACTCGGATAAACTCAGTTCGGACGGGTCACATCCGATTCCACCTTTAGCACCACCATAAGGTATGTTTGCAACTGCTGTTTTCCATGTCATCAATTGTGCTAAAGCATTCACCTCATCTGGTTCAACCTACATACATATATCATACATGCATCCATGCATGCATGCAGTTTAACATATTATTGATTGCTGATCTAATTTTTGCTAGAAAACAATTAATCAAATAGAATAATCCATTCATCTTTACAAAAAGGAAATGTTTAATGTCACTTTCTTTTTAAAAATTATAACCTCAGGGTGATATCGAATTCCTCCTTTCATGGGCCCACGAGCATTGTCGTGTTGAATCCGAAAGCCGATGAAAGAGGCCAAACTACCATCATCTTTCGGTATGGTACATTCAACCTGCATAAATATATGAAAATTAGTAACAAAAACATTACATTGCAGGAAAAGTATAAGGTAGTTTTTTCTATCTAGAGCACTAAATATTCTTTAATTTGTAACTTCATTGTATTTGTAATGTATAAAGATCACTGTATAAGTGTGAAATTGATGAAAATTACCTTAATCTCCCTGAATGGAATGAGTAAACTCTTCTCAAGTTTGGAATCAAGACCCAAAAGTCTTGAAGCAAGCTTGAAGTTTCGGTTTGTTGCAGCTAAAGCATTCATCTTGACTTATTGTAGAAAATGATAACAAATCAAAAAGTTGAGTATAACAACTTTCAAAGTGAAGATTCGTGAGTTATAATTTGAGATGTAAGAGTAGACAATGGCTGCATGGTATTATAAATAAAAAGAGACAAACAGATACAGAGAAAAGTCTGACTTATGGGAGAGATAAGAAATATTTTAAAGTAACTCATTAATAGCATAAACTCTAAAGGATAAGCAATAGAATTTGAGATTCCTGACATTGAATCCAAACAAATTCGGTTTGATTCATGAATTAAAATGGATATGTGATTATAGTGCATATATGAACGTGAACTAGAAAACGGATCCTTATTTGACCCGTTTGATCGTATCCAATCAACCGGTTTACCCAAGTGTGGAGTGTAGACCCCGCATTTGTTGCCATTGTATAATGACTTGGAATTTATCCCAACTCTCATTCTAATTCTAATATTTTATAACTGTAAATATATGACCATTTCTAGAGATAATAATAATAATAATAATAATAATAATAATAATAATAATAATAATAATAATAATAATAATAATAATAATAATAATAATATAATTGTTTGTCATTAAATTATAAATTAAGATTATAGTTGAAGCTATAATATAACTGAACATTTGAATTATAATACGAATTATTTGCAGATACCATAGCATGAAACTATACAAACAAGGAAAAAAATGTGTATATTTTTGGAATCAAGAAAAGTGTTCAAGCAAGCTTGAAGTGTCGATTTGTTGCAGCTAAAGCATTCATCTTGGCTTATTGTAAAATATGATAACAAATCAAAAATTTGAGTATAACAACCTTCAAAGTGATGATTTTTGAATTAGAATTGATGTAAAAGTAGACAATGGTTGCATGGTATTATAAATAAAGAGATAGAAAAAAATACAGGTGTTAAAAGTCTGACATATGAAAAAGATAAGAAATATATTAAAGTAAGTCATTAATATCATAAACTCCAAAAGATAAACAATAGAATGTGAGATTCCTGACATTGAATCCAAACAAATTCGGTTTGATTCGTGAATTAAGATGGATATGTGATGATAGTGCATATATGAACGTGAACAAGAAAACGGATCCTTAATTGACCTGTTTGATCATATCCGGCCCAAAGTAACCGGTTCACCCAAGTGTGGAGTGTATCACCCCCGCATTTGTTGCCATTGTATATGACTTGGAAGTTATCCCACCTCTCATCCTAATATATTTTACAAAATGTAAATATGACCATATTTAAAGATGATAATAATAATAATAATAATAATAATAATAATAATAATAATAATAATAATAATAATAATAATAATAACTAGTTGAATGACCCGTGAAATCACGGGTTTGTTAAATAGCTAAAGTTTATGGCTCATTTAGCTATTACATATATTTTTCTTATTAGTGGTCATATATATAACTAATTTGAGGATTGGGCACAATATACAATATGAAAGATATTTTATATGCACATATTCGTTGAAATAAAGATTATAACCGTATATGACGTGTAACACAGATTCTGTTAAAAATATCACCCGCATCAAACTGAAACTCTTTGTACAAACTTGATCGCTTGAATTGACACATTCAAATCCACACTGCAAAACTGTTACAATTGCAATTGTTTAGATTAGAAAAACACCCAAATACGATAATGGGAATGGCGAGTACATAAACTGAATGAATGTTTATAGTTTGTGCCACACTCCAATACTGCTACAACAGGTTGCCTTTGCCCTTTCGGACTCGTGATTGAAATTAAAGTACATTTAGTAGCCATTTCAACTACATAAAAATGAAAACATATTACACAAAAATCAAATATAATATATGAATATGATGGAGCTAAAAATGAAAGCATTTCTATTATACCATTATTTTACTTGAAGATGAACAGTTCTGAAGGTTCAAAAATACAAAATGCAAAAGAGGTATAGTACATAGCTGGAAAAAAAATGTGATAATCCTACTATAAATCAAATAGCAACTTCTTATGTACCATATAATCAAAAAAATGTGCTTCCTAAACCAAATTCAATATCATCTAAATGAGTCCATATTGCAAGTCACTAATACATAACCATGTAAATACAATTCTTGAAACGTGCTTGTAAGGATATTTTGAACAACTAATTAAATAGCAAATGGATGGATACACTTTGTCATATAAAGCAGGGTATGAATAAGAAATTCACTACAAAAGTATTAAAATTTTGACACATTTGAGCCTTTAAAATTAGTAAAAATTGGTACAAAATTGAAAGTCTAACTAAAGATATTACAAATTTAATCAACATCGCATCGACACCTTCCATATGTTTTACATTCTACAAAGGCATAAACAATCATATTCAAAGGCATCACACAAAAAAAAAAAAAAAAAAAAAAAAATATATATATATATATATATATATATATATATATATATATATATATATATATATTTTCATCTCTTTATTTAAATACATAAATAATCGTATTCAAAGGTATGACAAAACATAAGATTACCCAAATAGTATGTCAAGACTAAAATAACTATGATAACAAAGAATGAGGAACTAACCAAAAGCGTGTGTAATGTGAATCATTCTGATTAGCTCAAAAGTGTGTGTAACCAAAAGTGTTAATCTTGTAAACCGGAAGAATGTAGAAGATGATTATTTTGACCAAGATTAGCTCAGTCAACAAAGAAAACGCGCCATTTCAAATAAATTCACAAATTAGCCCTTTTCACTTGTACATTTGATCAAACACTCAATGTGCATCATGTAGTGTTAATCACTGAAACATAACCCGTCTCAACTTTTTCTTAGTATATTATTCTTATTACATAATTTTTCTAGGGTGCTCAAATCTTCATAATCACTCAGAAAACTCATCTTAAACATGGATTTAGCATCTATAACTTCATATTTTCAAAGAATAGTCTAACTTTTAAATATCAATTACATTAAATCGTAATTATCATCGTATACTTAATATATACACTGTTACTACCATAGAATAAAATAAAGTGTCAAAGGAAACATTTTACCACCTGTTTCTAAACAACAATACAACAACATCATAACAACAATATTAGCTATCTTATATATTTGTATCGGAGAAGTTATACCTTGTTTTCCCATTTGCACCTTAGGTTCTCATGATAAAGTTCTCATGATAAATGCAGTTTCTTTCTCTTATATCAACCAACTTGAGTTTACATCTGCACAAAGCAGGCAATTTAGGTATCTTATATTCACTAAATAAATACAATTGCCGATAAATAGCTAACATTTTTTTACCCATTTTACCAACTAAAACAACTATCATATATTCCGTTAATACTATCTAAACTAACTGAGATACAAAGGATAGTGTAGTAAAACAACATTTCTTACCATCAACTAAAAGAACAGAAAATAAACAAACTTTATTAGCAAGATGAAGATCTACTCACATTAATATATCATCTGCAACCACATTCTCAACATACATTTTAAACAAACAAATGGCAGCCATTACCTATGCTATGATGCTTGACAATTCATTACTAAATTGTAACTAATACAAGTAGTTAACCCACCCCAACAACTAACACTCTAAAATCCACTTTATATGAAAGCCTAGCAAATACCACAATATCATATTCGAAACGTAGTCTTCAAATCGAAATAATGTCTCACGTCCAGATCTATGATATGCAAATATGAACTTTAAAAAAAAGAAAAAAGTAAAACTGAAACTCACAAAAAAGTGAAATCAAAAAGCCAAAAATGAATACAAATCGATAATACCTGGAGCTGTGAACATGAAAAAGATAAAAAGAATATACCGACAAAGATGCAGGGATGCTTTCAATCTGACTAAGCATCAACACTTTTATAAACACTTCTCGAAAACCCTGGTAAACCTGCTAAACAGCAACAAATATACTCAATTAATCATCCAACGAAACACCATTTGCTTGATGAACATCAACTAATTTCATTAGTGCTAAATACTGTCAAAACTATAAAAATCGAATCTGAAGATAGATAAACATAGAGAAAGCTTAGACTTTAAAATTATAAGTTTTTCAAAAATAAATACATGGAGATGAAGTATGAAATCAACCCTAAATTACAATCACAAACCCTAAATCCACAATCAGAACAACAGATTAATAGTTCTCGATTTACTTGTGCAAAGACACGGCTATGATTAATTTACAGAAGAAGAAAAAAAGAAACCCCGAGATCGAAATTACCTATGATGAAGGTACATGAGAGAATCACAAATGAATGGAGATGTAAAAGAGGATGTAAAAGAAAAAGCTCGGTGAAAGGTTTAGGTGTGCAGAAGAGAAATTGAAAAGATTGATTGTTTGGGAGAAGAGTAGGCGTGTTAAAGAAGCAGCTGCCATTATAGGGTTTGAAGGAATGGGAGAAGAGAACAGAGAAAAAAGGAGGCGTGATTTCTGAATTATACTGTAATTTAAAAACAATAATAATAATCCGTATATTTATTTTTTATTTTTCTTAATTATATTTATAAATATATTAATTCTTTTTAATGACATCACTAACCTCATCTTAAATTTTTTCTTTTTTATTTTGTTTTATTTTTATGAAGGAAAAATGTCTATTTATGACATCATCAGGTTAGTGTTTTAATATAATCTATACATAATAATAATAATAATAATATAATCTAATAATATGATAAATAATAATAATAATTGATCATAATTAATAATAAAAATTATCATACAATAGTCCGAACTAACTAAATAATAAAAAATTAATAAGTACCATATGATAGCATATATGGTACTCCTGTCCTGTCTCACAATAAATGTCCAGCGTATACTTTTCAAAATATTTACTAATGAAATGACCCGTGGAACCACGAGTTTGTTTAAACGAAACAGTGTAATGATATGTTTTAGGTATTAAGTGAACGTAAATGCTAAAGTCATTTAGTTTAATGACCCGTGGAACCACAAAGTGCGACTAAGAAACTCGCCAGCTGAACATTTCATCAAATACCTAAAATGCATATTAAACAATTCACATTCAATCATAAGAGATAATATTGGTTGTAATTTTATTTTAAAAGTGTAAATTAAAATATAAATTTAGAATTGATTTCCTTCTGACTACCTTTTATACCTTCTCGTACTCAATTCAAAATAATTAATTAAAATGATTCAAAATTATTTAATTTTAATAATTAAAATAATTATTAATAAGATTTAATAATAATAATAATAATAATAATAATAATAATAAGATTTAATTTTAATTCAAAATTATTTAGATTAATGACATCACCCACCATGCTTAAATTTTTTTCTTTTTTTTTTTTTTGATTTTTTTAACAAAGGAATTAGCCTAATAATGAAATCATCATTATAAGATTTTAATATTAACTATAGATTTGTCAATTTTGATTGTACATAATTTTACTTATGTTATGTAATTTTTCATGAATAATCTATTAATGAAAATATATTTAAAACTCAATTCATTCATATATTTCTAATCAAATCGTATATAACACAAATAAAGTTATTTACAGTTAAAGTTAACAAAGATAGACTTTGAAAAGTCAATAGTGGATACTTATAGTGGCACGGAAGAATATATGATATATAATGAGGTGTGGTCACATCGCATTGAGCCTTGAGAAACGTTATGTAAATTTGATAGACAAAAAAATGAATAAAAAAATGGAAGGTTTACAAACATAAAAAGTGCTGCTATTCATAAGTTTATGTTTTAGTGTATGTGTAAATGTAAATGTAAATGTAAATGTAAATGTAAATAAGATAACTCGACACACATTTGCATCGTCTACTATTGTCTTTTTTTTACATTAATTATGTTACAAATATTACAAACTTTAATTGTATTTTTATATTATTGTATTATTAACATTAACATATTATCTATTAGACAAAACTAGTTGTGGAGCCCTCGCTTCGCGCCGGGGGCTTCGTTTTGAATGCGAGTTAAAAAAAAGTCTTTCCTTTTGTGGATCTATTATGTAAAAAAGAATTTTTTTCGACATCTAACATTGAAGGGTTGTTCCTTTTGTGAAAGTTGCTTCTTTTAGCGTTAAAGTTAGTTGATCTATTTTGTAAAAAAGAATGTTTTTCGACATCTTTTGGTAGCATTGAAGGGTTGTTCCTTTTAAGAAAGTTGTTTCTTTTATTGTTGGAGACAAAAAAAAAATGTAGCACAGTAGTGGCCTATGTGGGTCCTACTGTTTGAGCGCAGTGTACAAGTCGGTAAAGCGTGGTGGGTGTTATTATTCAGTATTTTTGATGTTAGTGATGGAATAAATAATAATTTAGAATATAGGTATAAAGTGGGGGGTTCGATTTGTATTTTAATGGAAGTTAGGGGGTTAGAATATAGGTATAATGTGATGACCCGAAAAATTTCGACTAATTTAAACCAATTCTCTATACGATTTATTATTTTGGCACGTTAAACAAAGTCTGTTAGATTGAGTCTCAAAATTTTAGAACTGTTTCATATATACAATTACCTTTGACTACTCTCAACGATTCATGAACAATTATATGTATGTATATATATATATGTACAAGTAAAAACGACTTTCCTACAGTAAAACCCTAGTTGCTACAGTAAAAATTACTTTGCTACAGTAAAACACTATTTGCTACAGTAAAACACTATTTGCTACAGCGAAACCGTATTTTGCTACAGTGCTACAGTGAAACGACTTGCTACAGTGATTTGCTACAGTAAACACTGTTTGCTACAGTAAAATACTATTTGCTACAGTAACACTATTTGATGTCGACGAACTAGCAAACAAAAACGGAAAAGGCGGCCATGCGATCACATGGCAAAATCACTGAAAACTCATGCGATCGCATGAGCTACAGTAAATCGAAAAGTAATATAAATACGCAGTTTGTTCGACGAAGTTTTTTCACATTTATCTCTCAATATTTATATTTATATTATAATTATAATTTTAAATTTAAGTTTAATAATAATAAGGTATATACGAGGGTGTTTTTAATTCGGGTTTCAAACCGCTTTAAGCTAAGGAAATATTGGGTATTATTCGGGGTATTGTTCTTGAATCCAAGGCCAACCATACAGTCGTCTACCATCATTACGTCTACGCAATTTGCCTACAATATTGAATCGCAATATTGAACTGTGAGTTTATAGTCTCCCTTTTTAAATACTTTAAATATTTTTGGGCTGAGAATACATGCAATTTATTTTAAACGCAATAAGACACAAGTACATACAAAATTCTACACTGAGTTAAACCGAAAATCCCTTAGCTTTGGTAACTAGTAGCTGCCAGTACATAGGATATGGACTGGTGGGCGCGAATAATTGTATATGGATCCATAGGGCTTGACATCCCCGTCCGAGCTAGAGCGCTAGCCTTTTAACGGACGTATGTTATTTGAGTTTAAGACACGTTGGTTTGCGTGTATTAAAACGAATGGGGGTAATTATCACTATAGCGTTAAGTTTAGTTACCAGGGTGCTCTGTTACGTAGAATCTATTGATAAACTTTTGATGAAATCTTGTGGTCTATCTTTATATATGTTTATGACTCGAGCAATTAAACCTATAACTCACCAACATTCGTGTTGACTTTTTAGCATGTTTTATTCTCAGGTCCTTAGAATGCTTCCGCTGTGATGTGCTTGTTGCCTGCATGGAGTCTCTCATGCTTTGCACAAAGTTTATTGCATTCAAAATAAAACTGCGTTGTGTAATAAATAATTGGACTGTGATGTCAACCTGTAAATTAAAGACTTATGTATTTCGGGGTTTTGCTTATACCTAAGCACTTGCCCACATGTTTATAACTTTCTATGTTTAGAAAGTCACTTATTTTAATGAATGCAATATTTTATCAAAACGTATCATATAGAGGTCAAAACCTCACTGTGAAATCAATGATTAACGTGTCGCGTCAATAGCGATTTTGACGGGTCGTTACATATAAAGTGAGGGGGTTCGATTTGTATTTTAATGAAAGTTAGGGGATTAGGTTTGGAAAAAATGAAAAATTGAATAGTACTATTCATAACAAATAAAACAAATTTTGTCTATTAGTTGTATTGGTAATTTGTCTTATATGTGATGAATAGTACTATTTATATTTTCGCTTTTCACAACATTAATCCTCTAACTTTCATTACAATACAAATCAAACCCCCCACTTTATACCTATATTCTAAATTCTAAATTATTATTTATCACATTATTAAATACAAAACTACTGAATAATAACACTCATCACGCTTTACTGACTTGTACGCTGCACTCAAACAGTTGGACCCACAGGGCCACTACTGTGCTACAATATATTTTTTTCTTTTTTTTAGGTCTCCAACAATAAAAGAAGCAACTTTCGTAAAAGAACTACCCTTCAATGTTACAAAAAGATGTCGAAATTTTTTTTTTTTTACAAAAAAATCAACTAACTTTTTTTCCTTTTTTTTTTCTTTTCTTCCTCAACGATAAAAGAGACAACGTTCATAAAAGGAACAATCCTTCAATGCTACCAAAAGATGTCGAAAAATATTCTTTTTTCAAAATAGATCAACTAACTTTAAAAAAAAAAAAAAAAAACCGAACGCTAAAAGAAGCAACTTTCACAAAAGGAACAACACTTCAATGGCAGAACTAGGATTTTTTTCACAAGGGGATAAAAAAAAGTTTAAAATCTTAGAAATTTTTTTGAACAAAATATGAAGGTTTTGGAGCAAAAATTTGAGGTTTTTAGGCAAAATATGAAGGTTTTTGGATAAAATTTGAAGATTTTAGAACAAAATATGTAAGTTTTGGGGCAAAAAAAAAATTCACCGAGGGCAAAGTCGAAAAATTCAAAAATTTTACACTGAAAAAAAAAAATTCAAATGGGGGCGGGCGCCCCCGTGTCCCATGTAGTTTCGGCCCTCCATATATGCGTTGGTATTTTTTTACTTATTAAATTACTCTTTATTACCTAACTGTATGTTGTTGATACAGATATCAAATGTTAGGTGTTCAAATTTAGAAACGTGGGATTGTTTGTCATTAAAAACGTTATTCTTTCGTTAATCTAAGAACAAAATTTTGGATTATATTATAATTAAGATTATAGGTGAAACTATTATATAACTGAACATTTGAATTATAATTGGAATTATTAGCAGATATCATAACATGAAACTAGACGAACAAGGAAAAAACTGTGTATATATTTGGAAAAAAAGGAAAAAACTGTGTATATATTTGGGAAAAAAAAAAAAAAAAAAAAACACGAAGAGTTAAAAAAAAAGAGAAATTTACTGACAGAGACGGTGTCAGACTCACTTTTCCAAACTAGACGTACGGACCGCGGATTGGCTTAATACCTCCGGCGGTACCTGCGGTATCCACCCTACGCGCGACACGTGCCTTCTTCTACCGCTGGTCCCACTTTTTGAAATCCAATACAGCAAGTTGTTTGCGGTACCGCAGGGTGCATAAAACGGATTTTGCATTCTCGATTTTGCATAAAACAAAATATGTAAGTTGTTTGCGGTACCGGCGGTACCTGCGGTAAGAGGTTTGAATTCTCGATTTTCGCGCTAGATCTAAATTACCCTTTCTTTGTTGACATACACCTCAACTGAAAACGGATTTTATCTACCATTTTTTGCAGGAGATATACAAGTGGTAGTGGTGACGATGACGATTGTGGTACCGGCGGTAAGAGGTTTGTATTCTCGATTTTATCTACCATTTCCACCCTAAGTTTATTTGTGACTGTAATGTCTAATTGTGTGTGTGTGTGTGTATGTTTAGGTTCATCGGTTGGTTGTAAACAGAGATCCTAAATTCACTAACTTTGTTGAGGTAATTGATCCTTCTATCATCATCTTTTAACTTCTATATTAGAAATAAACCATAGTTAGAGTTTCATCAGTTTATATATTCTATGACTATTTAGAACCTAGAATTATAGTATAATAACTACATTTATGTATCTGCGTATGTACTGTATGATATTGTTGTTGCGAAACGACTCTAGAAAACTAGAGACTTGAAACTGTAGTTATTGATTGTTGAGTAGAGTGAGTTTATAGGATTGCAAAGGTGCTTATTTATTCTCCAAATACTTGATATGTTTATATAAGTAGTGTGTCAATCACAATGAATAGTTTTCGATAGGATTTTGAAACTTTGAATGAAATAATGTAGGTGGTCTTTATACGTTTAATCACACTTCAGGTGACTTTTGACCCGTTTGATCTTGTTGATCTTTTTTTACCCGTTTGACCCATTAGAGATAAAAGGTGATCTGAAGTGGGCCCATTTACAAGTGAATTGTTGGAATTAGCCACCTCTACAGCCGAGACATTTAAAGTTTAGGATATGGTTGTTTTACACAAGACATAGTCATGTGCAAAAATAATGTTTGGTAGTAGAACTGTCTAAAATCGTGGTAATAACAGAAGCTGCTGTTTTCATGTGATCTAGAATTAAACACAAAAACTGAAGTTAACATTAGCTGATGAAATTGTTATATTTCATGTGATCTGTATTTTGCAATTAATATACATAGGCTGCAGTTCAAATTTCATGGTGGAATCATAATTTAACTTCTTGGATCTTAAACCATCTACCTTAGTTTCGGTTTATTCTTGATTTCAAGTACTAGATGCGCCGATTAGTCTTTTTTGCCGAACAAATATATCCACACACACTTTATGGGATGGCGGTTGGCTTTTGAGGCAATTGCTTCCTTATAGTGAGACCGAGTTTGATAGTGCTCCAAATGAACATATATTTAGTAGCAATATCCTCCCAATATGTAAAATTATTTAGTTGTAATTGTCCTATTTTAAGTTGTAATCGTTTATATTAAATAAGTGCGAAGACAAAAGGCGAAAACGACGATTTGAAGACGCAAATGATCAAAAAGCTCAAATGTACAAGATACAATCCAAGTGGTTCAATTTATTGATGAGAAACGTCTAAAAATGACAAAAGTACAAGTTGCGGAACGCAAAGTACAAGATATTAAATTATACGAAAGGACGTTCAAAAATCCGGAACCGGGACCTGAGCCAACTATCAACGCCCGACGCAACGGACCAAAAATTATGAGTCTACTATGCACAAGAATATAATATAATATATATATATAATTATATAAAATTATATATATTATATTATATAATTAAATATAACGTCGACAAGCTAGCAAACAAAGCAATTGGGCATGGCCAGACTGGCCATGCGATCGCATGAGATTAACACTGAGAACCCATGCGATCGCATGGGCCTCAGGATCAGACCACATCTATAAAAGGCAACGAGTTTTGGCCATAAAAAATATATATATATAATACTCCTCTAATAATATATATATATATATATATATATTATAGTATAGGGTAGTTTTATATTAGATTAGTTTGGGTTATGTAAAGGTTATTTTACGGGTTTTAAAGTCGAAGCTCTGTCCGTGTAACACTACGCGATAAATAATCAATGTAAGCTATGTTCTCCTTTTTAAATTGATGTCTCGTACTTAAGTTATTATTATGCTTATTTAAGACGAAGTAATCATGATGTTGGGCTAAAAATATTAAAATTGGGTAATTGGATTTTGTACCATAATTGGGGTTTGGACAAAAGAACGACACTTGTGGAAATTAGACTATGGGCTATTAATGGGCTTTATATTTGTTTAACTAAATGATAGTTTGTTAATTTTAATATAAAGATTTACAATTGGACGTACCTATAAATAACCATATACACTCAAATCGGACACGATGGGCGGGGTATTTATATGTACGAATAATAGTTCATTTAACCGGACACGGGAATGGATTAATAGCCACTAGAATTATTAAAATAGGGGTGAAATTATGTACAAGGACACTTGGCATAATTGATAACAAAGTATTAAAACCTTGGGTTACACTCAGTCGATATGCTGGTGTAATTATTAAACAAAGTATTAAGACTTTGTTACAGTTTAAGTCCCCAATTAGTTGGAATATTTGACTTCGGGTATAAGGATAATTTGACGAGGACACTCGCACTTTATATTTATGACTGATGGACTGTTATGGACAAAAACCAGACGGACATATTGAATAATCCAGGACAAAGAACAATTAACCCATGGGAATAAAATAAAATCAACACGTCAAACATCATGATTACGGAAGTTTAAATAAGCATAATTCATTTATTTTCATATTTAATTGCACTTCTAATTATCACATTTTTAATTATCGCAATTTCATTTCATCGCACTTTTATTTATTGCAATTTCATTATCGTTATTTATTTTACGCTTTAAATTAAGTCTTTTATTTATTTAATATTTTACATTAGGTTTTAACTGCGACTAAAGTTTTAAAATCGACAAACCGGTCATTAAACTGTAAACCCCCTTTTATATATTATTATATATAATTTGTACAAATATAGTTAATTAAAATATAGTGTACAATAAGCCCGCTCCCTGTGGAACGAACCGGACTTACTAAAAACTATACTACTCTACGATTAGGTACACTGCCTATAGTGTTGTAGCAGAGTTTAGGTATATCTACTCTATAAATAAATAAATAACTTGTGTAAACTTGTATCATATTTCGTCGTATTTCGTAGTAAAAATATAACTATTTCGTATACACCTCTACGCACATCAAGTTTTTGGCGCCGCTGCCGGGGACTCGGCGAAACGCTATATTTTTAATTTATTTTTGTATAAATATATTTATATATAATTTTAAGAAAAACAATATAAAATTAAAAAAAAAAACCCCTGGAAACCAGGCCCATGCGATCGCATGAGCAGGATGATGTAAAACCATGCGGTCGCATGGCTGACGTGACAGACCCAAACCTTGGACTGCATTTAATTTGCGTAGGGTTTTAATATATTTATTATTATTATTTACGGTTTAGTTATAATATATTAATTAGTTTATTTTAGTTTTAATTTTTAATTAGTAATATTAAGTTTTAATTATTATTATTAATTATATAGTTTAATATATTTATATAATAAATAATATAAAAATTATATTTTTATAAAATTCGTATTTTTATCATTTTAGTTCTAATTTGTATTTTTATCGTTTATTTCGTAATATTTATCGTTCGCTATATAGTTTTAAATTTAGTTTTGCCGTAGTTATTTTTATATTTCTATATTTTTAGGCTTTGCCGTAAAATCCCTTAAGTGCTTTTTCTTTAGATTAAGATTTAGGCGCTTTAGAATTTTGCGACGCCGTTTATAGATTTTAGTACCAATTTAAGTAATTGTCGTTTTCTGAATAAAATTGCATTTACCTTTAGACCTTTAGATGCAACTTTTTAGATTTAGTTTTTAGACTTTTAAGTTTCGACGTTTTTCTTTCTTATTTTTATTTTTCGACGTTTTTCGACGCGTAATCTTTTTCTTTCTTATTTCTCGACACGCTAGTTTTTAGGACATAGATTTTTATTTTCTTTAAAATTCCAAACGAAAAATTATTTTAAGCGGTTAAATTGATAGACATCCAAATTTTCTGCTTCGTAGTAATAGTTGGATTTGTTAGTGGCTGAGTTGTGAGCTTCCGATTTAAAGGGTTCTGACTCCCTGCTGCATCTATTGGCTATTCGAAACGTGGGCAAAAGCAGAAAAGTCTATTAATTTGATAACTTATATAATTTTTAGTTTTATAACTAATAGGATAATTAGTAAATGCACCACATTGTAGCTAAAATTTGGTAATAAGCGCATTATGGAAAATCTCGAGAATATTTTGGAAACTCTTTATGACATCTGAAATCAATTTAATCAATACTCTCAAACGGGTGTTGATGACAATTCGTTCGGTCAATCTTGGATCACGAATGACGAAACAATAACTGGTTGTGAAATCTGTGGAGATTATCACTCAACATGGGAATGTTATTATTACGTTCTTATGGAAAATTATGCACCCATGGAACTTGAATGGAATGATTATGAGGAATACAATTCTAATTGGGATTATTTCCAAGAATATATCCAAACTCAACAACCAGAAGACGAGGAAAATTATGTGTCTGAAAATTCTTTAGATTATATGAAAATCAAACTCGGAGAACTTGATGCTCAAAATGAACAAATGAGAGAGTTTGTAAATCGGCAAGCTAAAACTCTATCAGATTACACACCTGTTGATCTGAGGAGTCGTGTGCAAGAAAATCTCATATCATCGAATTTTGATGAATTCGAGAGCTCCGAAATCACCAACTATCCCGATGATACTTTTTATTCAGTCTTACCAATTTCACAACATATCGACACATTAGCCTCTACCAACGAAATCATCTATCCATCAATGGATTAAGAAGAAGTAAGGGTGACAAATTGGTACTCTTGGGAAAATGATAACGTTGAAAATTTTACCCCCGAGACCAAAATGGTGGGACCAATAAGTATCATTAATGAAGAAGAATTTGCTTCGATCCCGAAATTCACCATTCCACAACCTTCTAACCCAATATTCTCAATAGACGAGTCATCTACCAAAGATGAACTACAAGCTGTAATAGATATTGACACCTCGAATTTCACTCAATTGGGTAATAGAGGTGAAAACCATGATCCCGAGAATGAACGAAAGGAAATGTTAGGAATTGTCCACCCTATAGAAATATGTATGTCGGTGTATATCGATCCATTTGACCAAGAACCAGAAAAGAGACATATCCATTTACTAAAAGCTACACTTAAAAAAGAATTAAGTAGTGACGATCGGGTGGGTCTAAACTTTAAACTCATTGATATATTTTATACCACCCGAGATGTAAATAACTGGCTCACTATTTTAATTCGTGGAACTTATTCTACCGACTTCACATGTCGTCAGCTAAGTATGGGGAAGTCTAACCCCACTTAACGTTAAATTCGGGGTTCGGGTTAGTGCATAACTCGTTAATAAACATGCATAATAAGTTAGGGTAAAAGACACATTTTTAAAGATTAGCAAACAGTTCAGAAAAGCAACCGTTTTTGAAGAAATAAATGTGTGATAAAATAAGAAGGAATTAACGTTGAGGCGCGCCATCTATCATTCGTCGAGCTTTGTAATTACAAACTGGGTATTTTTAATCACTTTTCTACACTTATCACCCTCTTGAATTTATAATTATAGTCGGATTTAATGCAAATGAGGGCATTGCATGATCTCAAGTGTGGGGAAGGGTTATAAATTCTCTCGGGTTTACACTTAGTTTATTTGCCAAATTTTGTGAAAATTTTAAAAAATTTCAAATAAATGAATTCAAAATCATGTTTATACATATTTATGAACGATGAAAACTAGGTGTTAATACCGAAATTATCGTTACCTCAGAAAGGACATAAATTGAGAAACACCCTAAAACACTTGAATTCATTTAAAATGGAATAAAGGAGAATAAAAAGGCAAAGAAAGAAACTAAGTGTGGGGAGAATGTACCAAGTTATTCAATTAAAAAAAACTATCTATCACATGTTTCTGTAAAGTTATTGCAGGTGCTTTTGTTTTGGACTAAATTGACTGTTTTACCCGCAATATTATAATAAAGATAAAAGAAAAGATGGATCTATACGATGAATCAATTCCATCATTAAAAGGAAGTAAAGTCTTCTGAAAAAGACACGCGCTTCTTGATTTAGGTCAAGAATTTGTCGTCCAGACCAGCTGTAGGTTGACGAAAAATCTAGAAAAGTCATCTCTAAAATCAGCAGGAAATCCACGGACCTCAGCATCAAACAGGGTCGCCAAGTGGTCAGACTTATCCTAACCATGAGAGGATCTGTCTCGTAAAATGGGGAGGGCGCCATGCAAATTAGCTTGATAAGACTAATGAATCAGACCACCAGAAAGGATAATCTCCTTAAAAGATCAAAAATCAGCTTTTAAGACTGATATTACTCAATCCTAGAGATTGACCTTAAAGATTGAGAATTACAAACTCATGGAATTCAATGATATCTAAACTCGAGCTTGAACGAGAAAATATTTTGATCAAAATTACAAACCGATTTGTTTTCTTAAAACCCATTTTCAATGCGTTCATTACCATTGAACGTAAAATCCTAGGAATTCACCTGGAATTCATTAGGTCACCTGAACCAAATTGGGTGTCAACAGTAAGAACGGTGGTTGCATAGCATGGTCAAAGACAGGACCTTGTGCCAGACCGAAAAACTACAGGGTGAGCTTTACTATTGCTCCTACAAAGGATAGTAATTGCATCCGACACGTTTTAGACCATGAACAAATGCATGTCATTAGACATTGCCTTAACAGTTTCTTGTTCATCACTTTCCTTTACAACCGGACGGTAGTTTGCCGAAAGGTAATATACGGGACAAGTAAACTGGACGTGTTGCTTTTCTAATACAAGGTTAGCAAGTGGGTGACACAAAACCGCAAATGTTGAGCTAAAATTTTCAAATATGAAACCCACAAAACCCACAAAAATATTTTGCAACACTGGTGAAGGGTTATTCCGGAAAACTTGTCTAGGGTAAAATCTAGCTTGAATTTTCAAAAGATCAAATGTTTTCATAAAGATCCAATTTCTTTAAAGGATCTAAATTTTCATAGTCATGTGGGACTGTAAACCACATCGTTACTATCATTTTTATACCACTGTATCAAAATCACTGATGTATAAAGTGTGAGAATAAAAAAATGATTCGAGTGAAGTGTGATTTTATTTCAATTTATGTATTGCTTGAGGACAAGCAACGTTCAAGTGTGAGGATATTTGATAGTGCTCCAAATGAACATATATTTAGTAGCAATATCCTCCCAATATGTAAAATTATTTAGTTGTAATTGTCCTATTTTAAGTTGTAATCGTTTATATTAAATAAGTGCGAAGACAAAAGGCGAAAACGACGATTTGAAGACGCAAATGATCAAAAAGCTCAAATGTACAAGATACAATCCAAGTGGTTCAATTTATTGATGAGAAACGTCTAAAAATGACAAAAGTACAAGTTGCGGAACGCAAAGTACAAGATATTAAATTATACGAAAGGACGTTCAAAAATCCAGAACCGGGACCTGAGCCAACTATCAACGCCCGACGCAACGGACCAAAAATTATGAGTCTACTATGCACAAGAATATAATATAATATATATATAATTATATAAAATTATATATATTATATTATATAATTAAATATAACGTCGACAAGCTAGCAAACAAAGCAATTGGGCATGGCCAGACTGGCCATGCGATCGCATGAGATTAACACTGAGAACCCATGCGATCGCATGGGCCTCAGGATCAGACCACATCTATAAAAGGCAACGAGTTTTGGCCATAAAAAATATATATATATAATACTCCTCTAATAATATATATATATATATATATATATATATATATATATATATATATATATATATATATATATATATATATATATATATTATAGTATAGGGTAGTTTTATATTAGATTAGTTTGGGTTATGTAAAGGTTATTTTACGGGTTTTAAAGTCGAAGCTCTGTCCGTGTAACACTACGCGATAAATAATCAATGTAAGCTATGTTCTCCTTTTTAAATTGATGTCTCGTACTTAAGTTATTATTATGCTTATTTAAGACGAAGTAATCATGATGTTGGGCTAAAAATATTAAAATTGGGTAATTGGATTTTGTACCATAATTGGGGTTTGGACAAAAGAACGACACTTGTGGAAATTAGACTATGGGCTATTAATGGGCTTTATATTTGTTTAACTAAATGATAGTTTGTTAATTTTAATATAAAGATTTACAATTGGACGTACCTATAAATAACCATATACACTCAAATCGGACACGATGGGCGGGGTATTTATATGTACGAATAATAGTTCATTTAACCGGACACGGGAATGGATTAATAGCCACTAGAATTATTAAAATAGGGGTGAAATTATGTACAAGGACACTTGGCATAATTGATAACAAAGTATTAAAACCTTGGGTTACACTCAGTTGATATCCTGGTGTAATTATTAAACAAAGTATTAAGACCTTGTTACAGTTTAAGTCCCCAATTAGTTGGAATATTTGACTTCGGGTATAAGGATAATTTGACGACGACACTCGCACTTTATATTTATGACTAATGGACTGTTATGGACAAAAACCAGACGGACATATTGAATAATCCAGGACAAAGAACAATTAACCCATGGGAATAAAATAAAATCAACACGTCAAACATCATGATTACAGAAGTTTAAATAAGCATAATTCATTTATTTTCATATTTAATTGCACTTCTAATTATCACATTTTTAATTATCGCAATTTTATTTCATCGCACTTTTATTTATTGCAATTTCATTATCGTTATTTATTTTACGCTTTAAATTAAGTATTTTATTTATTTAATATTTTACATTAGGTTTTAACTGCGACTAAAGTTTTAAAATCGACAAACCGGTCATTAAACGGTAAACCCCCTTTTATATATTATTATATATAATTTGTACAAATATAGTTAATTAAAATATAGTGTACAATAAGCCCGCTCCCTGTGGAACGAACCGGACTTACTAAAAACTATACTACTCTATGATTAGGTACACTGCATATAGTATTGTAGCAAGGTTTAGGTATATCCCATCTGTAAATAAAATAATAAAACTTGTATAATATTTCGCAATAAAAATAATAGTATTTCGTATCCCTCCGCTCGCACATCAGAGTTCAACACTCAGCATCTTCAGTCACTGAAGGTGAGTTGAGTATGTTTATTCATGAGCTATAAGAAATCACAAATCACAAAACTGTAGTTAGAGTAAGTAACTTTAATACGTGATTTATCATTTTTTTAACCGGTACCGGTTACCGGTACCGTACCGAAAATACCGCATTCAAAAAAATTAAATAAATATGTACCGAATACTGTGGGTTACGGTACCCTTTCGGTAAGGTGGCGATATGGTACAAATACGGTATCGGGAATCCGAGTACCAATGCTCACCCTTAGTTTGACCCATGACCCAACTCATATGTTTGACGGTGTTAGTAATTATGTATGATCACTTAATTAGTATTTATGTTTGACCCATGACCCATGACCCATGACCCATGACCCAACAGTATGATTAATCTGTTTTTGCTTGTAGTTTCGTACACACAGAGTTATCTACAGGCAAAGCACCGACTTATAGATCAATGACTTCAAAAAAGAATATTGTAAGGATTTTATATGTACATTTTATGATAAATATTAGAGTAGAATATATAGTTATAGATTAATTGTTATCTTTTTGTTTCCTGGGAAAATACTATTACGCGAATGTTTTAATAAAGTCTAAGATCAACATTGTGTCTAAAATAAATAGGTTATATAGTAAAAATGATCGGTTTAGATGTCGGAAGTTATTTAATGAGACATGTTTTGGACAATTTTTATGGGTTGACTATAATTTCCGAGAACCTTCGTTGATACATTTTATGATTTCCAACTTAGTTGATGTTAACTATAAGACGGAGGGGTTTATTTTTGAGGTTGCCGGGAAGAAACTTGTTTTTGGCCCGGAGGAATTCATGTTAATTACTGGTTTGGAATTTGGAAAATTGCCTAGAGTATCAGGAACTGGTGGCGGACCTTTAAGAACTCGGGTATTCTCATTTGTGGACAAAAAACATTACGTACTTGGGTCTGATCTTTTATATGCTTTCGAACATCATCACAATTACACGAATTTGGATGTTGTTCGAATTTGTTTGTTATTGCTTTTAGTTCACGGTTTTATTGAATCCGATGGTAATTATGTTGTTGATGATGAGTTACTAAGACTAGTTGAGGATTTTGATGCATGGAATAGTTTTCCATGGGGTAGCTATGTTTGGCATTACACTTTTAAACAAATCTCTCAATGTCCAAGACGTGCGGTAACATTTTATCCTCAACGTCCTTAAAAGAATCCAGTTTATGGTCTTCAAGGTTTCATCCCTGCTTTTAAGGTTAATTTATGTTTTAGTATTATTTACTCATACTTATATCATCATAGATAATTCAATAATATATTTTTTAATTAATGTGGAAAAATAGATATGGATTTTTGAAGTGCTTCCGTATCTAAGTGAATATGCGATAAAGGAGCGATGCTTAGAGTGTCCTCGAATTGTTGATTGGAAACAAACGGAAGCAATTGGTTGGGTACGGTGTGTAGAGTTGGAAAAGAAGTCCATGTAGGTAATATATATATATGTAGTTAAATTACATCTTAACCTATATTTTTTATTTTTTTTTTACATTGTTACATGTTGAAAGTCTTTATTTTTTTTTTAGAGCAAGTATAGACCGAGTGAAATGGTGGCAACGAATCTTGAAAAATCACAAGATTATTATAAGCGTACCATGTTGTTTCTAGACGGGGTAAGTGAAGCAGAAGTACTTGCTAGATTTGAACGTCGTTTCGATGACCTGAATGTAAAGCCTCAAATTACCAAATTTCGGAACATCCCAGATCTTTTTGAGGTATTTTAAACATCAAGTTACTCTACTTGAATCAATCTTTTATCATTATAGAAGCAACGATCATCATGTTTTCGCTTATATATAATAGGCTCTTTGGGAGATAGCTTACCCAACCATAACCTGGTCGCCTAGTACTAAATCATCTCCCCCTAGGAAAAAAAAGCAAACTTGAAATATGATGACAACCCTAAAATTGTCGTTAGCCTGCAACACGATGATGATGGTAATAATAATGACGGCCAATAAGACGATGATTTTGGTATTTCCGATGAAGCATTGTCTCAATTATTTGAAGTTGTTGATAGAAATCAATCGAAACTAAATTGGGATTGTAATGATAACGCTGAAGTAAGTATCTTATTAAATTATTATTTTATTAATTATAAGCTTATAGAATTTTGATATCATTAGTTATAATAATTATTTATACTCACTTATTTGCAAGGATACGGAGAAAAAATTTGTTTTGGTTGAAGGCACAGCACTTGAGTTTTACAATAACGGACGATTAGAAAGTATAAGTAAACGTGTTGAGCCATATTGCATTATTAAAGGCTTTCCTTACCATTTAAAACTGCAATTTTGGGGAAGACTTCTCAAATTAGAGGATGGTGGTTGGCTAGAAAATGAGGTGTGTTACAACTTACACACACACACACACACACACATATATATATATATATATATATATATATATATATATATATATATATATATATATATATATATATATATCATATTTATATACAATTTTGTAGATATCGATTGTATATATATTTCTCTTATGAAGATAATTTAAGTGGCATTTATTGTAGCACATTGATATATGGTCAATGATTGTTTCGACATCACCAATTAAGGATCGAAGGTGCGGCATCCTTCCAGTTTTATTTCATAGGATATTAGAAGATTGTACAGAGATATATGAGTTGGCAAACGGCACAAGAGGTCCTTGTTCGGCTTGGTGGACTCTAGATAGGGTTGGTATTATGTTACTAATTTAGACAGTCATATAAAAATAGATCGTTATTAATTAATGTTGTTTTTTCAGGTTCTTATCCCGTTGAATGAAGGAAATAAACACTGGATTTTGGGAGAATTAGATTTGCGTACTTGGGTGCTTACAATTTATGATAGTATGTTCAAACAATGTGGGGAATATGTGCAAATCAAGGAGTTTATACAAGACATTGGCTATAAATTGTCGAGTTTATTGCCTATATTTTTAGACAAACTTGATTATTGGAAAAGAGCAAAAGTTAAGAAAGTGGATGATTTACAGGTAGCCATTAATGTTGGAAGAGATGTTCCTCAACAAAGTGATGGTAGTAGTTGTGGAATTTATGTATGCTATTTTGTTGAAATGTTAGCACATGGTAATCCGGTTAACATAACATGTGTTTCACACGAGTTTGAACACTACTACAGGCATTATGTGATCGACACTATATATTCTAATCGTTTTAAGTAAACTATACACGTGTGATGTTTATTTAGTATTGTTTAATCATTTTTTAATATTGTTGTATATTTAAGTTGCAAGAAGGGTACAAATATTACTTTGGAAACAATAAGTGAAACTATTTTTAACATAACATAAATAACCTTCTAATCAAATTGCAACCTTCTTGAACATCCTTAATGATTCTAATCAAATTGCAACCTTCTTGAACATCCATAAGGATCACTCGAGTTTCTTCACTCCTCCATGTATGACTTATTTGAAAATTCATAACCTAGGTTTACTTGAGTGTGATGACCCATCCTAATCCATCCGGACGAAGTCCATATCGATTATAAATGATTCACAACAGTTGATTACATCACGAGGTATTTGAACTCTATATGATACATTTTACAAACATTGCATTCAATTTTAAAAGACAATCTTTCTTTACAACGAAAATTGACGGCATGCATACCATTTCAGAATATATCCAACTATAATTGACTTAATAATAATCTTGATGAACTCGACGACTCGAATGCAACGTCTTTTGAAATATGCCATGAATGACTCAACGTAATGTTTCTAAAATGAGCAAATGCACAGCGGAAGATTTCTTTCGTACCTGAGAATAAACATGCTTTCAAGTGTCAACCAAAAGGTTGGTGAGTTCATTAGTTTAACATAAATAATCATTTCATAATTTTAATAGACCACAAGATTTCATATTTCCATTTCTCATAAACATACGTCCCATGCATAGAGACAAAATATCATTCATATGGATTGAACACCTGGTAACCGACATTCACAATATGTATATAAGAATATCCCCCATCATTCCGGGATTCTCCTTCGGACATGATATAAATTTCGAAGTACTAAAGCATCCGGTACTTTGGATGGGGCTTGTTGGGCCCGATAGATCTATCTTTAGAGTTCGCGTCAATTAGGGTGTCTGTTCCCTAATTCTTAGATTACCAGACTTAATAAAAAGGGGCATATTCAGTTTCGATCATTCAACCATAGAACGTAATTTTGATTACTTGTGTCTATTTCGTAAAACAGTTATAAAAACAGGGCATGTATTCTCAGCCCAAAAATGTAATAAGTAAAAAGGGAGTAAATGAAACTCACCATACTGTATTTTGTAGTAAAAATACATATAACGACATTGAACAAGTATAGGGTTGGCCTCGGATTCACGAACCTATATCATTTATGTATATATTAACACATAGAATCAAATAATCCTATTAATTATATAATATTTATATATTAATATTGTAGTTATATAAAATTTATACTAAATCTTTATGTAAGTGTATATATATATATATATGTACATATATATATATATATATATATATATATATATATATATATATATATATATATATATATATTATTTATATCTTATATCTTAAATTATATGTTACCTATGTTTATTCTGTATATATATATATATTTAAAATAATTAATGTATATATATATATATATATATATATATATATATATATATATAACTATTATTATATCAAAATCAATAGTTTGTTATATATAATAATAATATCGGTTGTAATAATAATAACAATATTAATGATAAAAATAGTAATAATAAATAATAAAAATGATAAAAATCATGATAGTAATAAAATAATGATAGTTTTTATAAAAGTGTTAATTTTAGTAATAATGATAATTCTAAATAAAATGATGTTTTTAATTATAATTATAATGATAATTATAATAAAGATGAAAATTTCAATAATAATCATAATATTAACAATAATACTAATGTCTAAAGATGATAACTAATACCAATAATGTTAATACTAATACTATTAATAATAATAATAATAATAATAATAATAATAATAATAACAATGATTTTAAAGTTATGAACTACCTTAGAAACCCTCTTTAAAAAGAAATTGCACCAAGTAGGGATCGAACCCGAGACCTCTCGCCCATCCACATCAACACTTAACCATTGCTCCATTTTTATTTTTTCTGACTTATAATACACCCAATTTAAATATAACCCGTAATCTTCTTAACTCCTTCTTCTCCCCTCAAATCACATAACCCAAATCGTTTTCATCTTAATAACACTTGTGAAACTGATTTTAGAATTTGATACCCGATACAACAACAACCATAAGTGATCAACTGGATAATAAAAAAAATATATATATAACATAGGAAAAAAAAGGCTGCTGTCGCAGCTTCTAACAAAAAAAAAAATGTTTTCGTTATTGAGTACGTTTTGGATAAATATTTCAACATGAACTAAGTTCTAAATTGTTTATATAAACTTCCCGAATCATCAATTTAACAAGAAATATCAAAACGAGTTCAATTTTCGCGAAGAACACTATCTTTGACTTTTTAAAAAAAACTTTGACTTGCAAATTCGGACTCGATATTTAGAATTGAGATTTGAAACTTTGCAGATAGCTTGAGTACGAGATTCCTAACAACACTACATTATTACTTTTTGCAAATTAATTCGAGTTCTAGTTTTTGTATTTTGAACCAAGAACACTATAAACTCAAATTTTGATTATGAATTTAAGATTGTTTTAGCTAATAATTCCTACATGAAATATGTTTTAGATGATCCTTGGAAACTTTCTGGATCATCAAATAAACTTAAAACATAAAGACAAGTTCGAATTTTACCATGAACAATTCGGTTGACTTTTTGGAAATAATCTTTGACTTTGAAATTAGAGATCGATAGATAAAATTAGACCCTAATAATTTGCAGAGAGTTTAAATGAAGGATTCCTGATATATCTGCATTTTTACTTTTTGAAGTTGAATTGAAGATAGAGATGTTGATTGAACGAAGCACGAACAGAGTAAAAATTCTGGGTGTACTTCAATTCTTTTGGTAATTTAATTTTGTTGAGGCAGTTTTAATTGATTTTTGATGGAGAAAATGAAAAGGAGTTGAAGTGATTCGGTTTTAACACCAATATATCAATTATCATATAGCAATTTATTCAACAGATTTGTACATCAGGTACACCAAATAATATAAAAAAAAATAAAGGAGAAAGGGACTTAGAACAAATTTTGGTTGCTTATGTTTGATTTATACATAGCTGGAACCTTTAGAGATAGAATAAATCAATAAATATACGATATCAATGTGATACATATTTGATTCTTCAACTGACTTTATAAATTTAAATATTAATAGTGATAATTATTAAATATTAATTATATTATTAATATTATTAGAATTAACAAAAATACTAATAATTATAATAATAGGCATATTAATAATATTATTAATCAGCATGATACTAATAATAATAATAGAAATTATAATAATGATAGTAATATTAATAACACTCATATTAATAATAATAATAATAATTATAATAGTAACTATAAACTAAAAATGACCATATTGTTAAGGATAACCAAATAATGATTTTTAATGTTCAAGGTAAAAATAATATATCATGATAATACAAGTAACATAAAGGATATGACAAGTTATTTTTCAACTTCTCATTATATATATGTATTTCATATTTATAAATAATAATGTTAGTAATACAAATATCAATACTATTATTAATATTAGTAATAATAATGAAAGTAATGATGTTAATATTAATATAACAGTTATATAAAGTTTAATGTATTACCATTCTATAATTTAATCATATTTACTAATTATATATGTTATACAATAACTTGTATTAGATATTTAATATTTATAGTTTACAATGTATAATATCACTTATGTTTAGATTTCAAATATATATATATATATATATATATATATATATATATATATATATATATATATATATATATATATATATATATATATATATATATATTCATTTCTAATAGCAACTTAATTATTCTGTATTTTATTTATATTTAAATTAAATTGATTAAAGTGTATTTTATTATTTCATAATATTATATATATATATATATATATATATATATATATATGTATATATACACTTATATATTTGTTTACAAACAATTATTCGTGAATCGCCAGCCACTATCAAAGGTCAATTGAATATATGAAACAGTTCAAGCTTTTTAAGACTCAATATTACAGACTTTGCTTATCGTGTCGAAATAATATAAAGATTAAAGTTTAAATTTGGTCGGAAATTTCCGGGTTACTACAGTACCTACCCGTTAAAGAAATTTCGTCCCGAAATTTGAGTGAGGTCGTCATGGCTAACAATAAAAGTGTTTTCATGACGAATATGAGTTAGAGTTTTATCATTATTGATTAATATAGATAAAATGATTCGATCATGTGAAGCGTACGAGTGAAGCTATCACCAAAGGGTGAAATAAGTAGGTATAGATTCGTCATATCTTTTGACGTAGATAGGATTGATTTCCAAGTTCAAGAGATTTGGAGAAAATCTTCGTAATTAGATTTGATTCTTCGGTAATCAAGGAAATTAGGATCCGCTTTAAATGCGATCATCTGTTTTGATTACTCTGTCGGATATTTTACTATAAATCCACCCCCTTCGTTTTTCTTATTTCCCACACCTTCTATTCTTTCTCTCTCAGCTCATACTTTAAAGCATTCGCCAATATGCTCCATCCAGTTCTGATTCTTGATATACTCTTAACTTTCATATCTGTCATTCTTCTCTTTCATCTACCACCAGAGAATTTTATTTACTTCTACTATTATCTTGGGGTTATAGTGTTATTAATTTTCCCGTGCCTTTACGTGGCAATACGTATTGATATGCACGGTTTGTAATTTGTGTCTTGTTGTCGAGCTTTATATCTTCTTTTATATCCAAGAGTTCCATACTTTTGTCTCCTCTTCCCGACTTCAAGTCAAGCGAATAATGGTCCATAATTCATAGATATGAAGTTTTGGATTAACATAGTTAATGTTTTAAGAAGGGAATCGTAATGGCACGATCTTGATTTGGTAAATTACCAGAATATCTGAAAAGATAGAACTATTAAGAAGATATGTTCTTAATATATTTGGAGATTGGTTAGAATGTAAGAGTTGTGTAAATGGCACATAATGATGGTACTGTGAATCATCACGTTCCATTAGAAACTCAGCATGAATTACTGTAATATAATCACGTTGATCAAGTGTCATTATATTATACTAACTCATGCATCAGTTCCCAATATTACTTCAATAACATTCATATTTTAAGCTCGAAAGTTTACAGAATATAGAAACTAACAGTTTCTATATGATGTAATACTGATAGCACGAAGAGATTATTGATTTCAGATAAGAATAGTTATAAAAATATCTCCAGAAATATGGAGGATATTTATAATGAAAGATACGATAATATCTCGGAATATCTAAGATCAGAGGATGATAGAAACTATTATCTGCAAGGGTTTAGAGTAAGGAGCAAGATATTCACTAAAGACTTTAGCAGACATTGAATCATTTGGATTCTTTGAAGTCAAACTTATTCTTTGTGATTTGTCCACGGCTTTCTTCCCAGTTTCGCATAATCTGCTTTTCGGTACTAAATTTTCTATTGAATGTTTCCAATATAATGATACACAGGAAGCACGAGGAGGTATATAATTTCGGACGAGAATATTTATGACAATATCCTCAGAAATATCGAAGATATTGATGATGATATTTTGAAATTTCTAAATTCGATGGTTGATGGAGAAAGATTTTCCGCAAGATTTTAACATGACTTCGGAGCAAGATATTCTCTAAAGATTTCAACGGATCCAGAATTACCTGAATCCTTTGAATATAGGGTTTGGACCTTGTATTTGTCCTTGGTCTCCTTCATGGGTAGCTCAATCTGTTTTTCAATACCCAATTTTCTATCGAGCGTTCCTAACACTTCAAACGTTGATCATCAAACTTTTGGTCGTTTAGACCATCTACCATTTTTCTGTTTCCTCTGCATTTAATGCTATGATATCTGAATCATCGGTTATTAATCCGAGGTGGTTTCAGGAAAATTGTGTTTTTAGATGATTAAACGTTGATGGTAATATGGTGGAATATGAAAGGTTCCCTGGTAACAATAAAAGAGCACGCGTATATATCAACGTTATAATAAGGTTGTTTCGTACAAAAAGTCGAAGTTGTTTTGCTGGAGCTGTGACAAAATTGGCTAATTTGAAAAGGAATTACAAAGTTATTTTCAGTACTAACAACGACCAAGGAGCTAGCACTGATACGTGTTAAATGTTTACTCAGGTTTCGAGTGTTTTCAGGTGCATAACTATATGCATAAATCTTTCTTTCCGTAGATGAAGTGCGGTTGGTTCATCATCTCGATTGAGGTGTTTTCAAGAATCATGAAAGGTTTGAACGCAGATTGTAATAGTCAAGATACAAATGAGGTTTAAGATGAAATCAAGTGGCAACTTGAAGAATTGTTTAGTTTCATATGTTATAATCAATATTTTAATTCATTTTAATTGTCCAATGTTATTAGTCCACAGTCGATAGTCCACAGTTGACAGTCCAATAATTCATATATAGTTTAATATATAATATTCGAATTAATTAATACGTGTCGTGACCCGTATACGTCTCAGACTTGATCACAACTCAAACTATATATATTATTGTAGAATCAACCTCAACCCTGTATAGAGAACTCGATCATTACTGCATATAGAGTGTCTATGGTTATTCCAAATAATATATATAGATGCGTCGATATGATATGTCAAAACCTTGTATACGTGTCCCGATATTTAAAGTGCGTAAAATAAATAACAGAAATTGAATGACGATAAATAAAATTGCGAGAATTAAATTGCGATAAAATAAATTGCGATAATTAAATTGCGACAAATAAAATGTAATCAGTTAGCTAGGAACAATTAGCTAGGAACAGTTAGCGTGGATTCTTAACAAAATTTCTCATAGTTAGTTTGTCTGTTTCTAACAAAATTTATTTTGTCCAATGTTTTCTTCATTATGCCACTTGTCGGATTCTGATAGGTCAAAATCCAAATATGAAATTGAATGAAAATGGCTATTCTGTGATGAACGGATTCGTATAGCTGTGGTTACAAGTAGGATAGTAAATGACTGTTGAATCAGATTCGAAGAATGTACAGTGTAACTTATTAATGCGAAATCTAAATATTCCTCGGGTATTACCTACCCGTTAAAATATTTTCACCAATAACAGTTTGTACAATAAAAATTTTAATTACAATTTTTATGAAAACATATATACATATATATTTTCTTCAGACGTAATTATGGATTTAATGAGTCAATGTGATATTAAACTCATCAGATTTATGGCTAGAACTAGAGTACATAATCTCTAAAATATTAGAGATTACATAATCACCATGAAGGATGAAGATAGTTTATGTAGAACGATTCGTAAAACAATTCGTAGAACGATGATTATGCTTGAGGTATAGATTGCGAGGTTGAGACGTGTGATGATGTTGTTGTTGTTGGTACTCCTTGGTATCCAGGGTGCGTATGACGTTGATGTTCGAGGTATAGATTAAGATGTTGAGGTATGGGATGCGGATGTTGATGTTGGTGGTGGTGATGGTACTGTTGACATTGGCGGAGGTACTGGTTATGCTGCTGGTGCTGCTGCTGGTGTTTGTAACCTTCGCACCATATTCTCTAAAGCCACTACCCGAGCGCGAAGCTCGTTGACTTCTTCTATTACACCGGGGTGATTTTCGGTTCGGACTAGCGGATGAATATAATCTAGAATTTGGTATAGTATATAATCGTGGTGAGATACTCTGGAAATGAGAGAAAAGATGGTGTTTCGAACAGGTTCACCGATAAGTGCTTCAGGTTCTTCGCCAATAGGGCAATGTGGCGGATGGAAAGGATCACCTTCTTCTTGTCTCCAATGATTGAGGAGGCTATGAACCCACCCCCAATTCATCCAGAATAGATGATGACTGATTGGTTGATCCATTCCGGTCACACTGCTTTCGGAGCTTGAGTGGGATTCCATTTCGGAATCCGAGTGACTTGAACTAATGACAAATTCCATTTTCGTACGATTGAATAAAGAAATTTTAAATATGAAATGATTTTCTGGCTAACGGATGGTATTCTTAATTACATAGAATATCCATATATATAGAACAAAAGGTTTCGTAGATTGCGGAGGAATTTACGGGATACGCCAGGTAAGGTTTACAGTAACAGATACGCTAAGATATGAATCTTGTCTATACACTATTCATGCAATCAATGCAGCAAGACGTGTCTAGACTAAGAATGATAAGCAGATAATTTTCGACACAAAATGATAAGCAATACTTTTTGACATGCAGACCAGGTCAAAGTCCAGACTCACTAATGCATCCTAACGACTACTAGTTAGACACACTAATGCAAGACCTGGTTCGCTACGACCACCGCTCTGATACCAGCTGTGATGACCCGTCCTAATCCATCCGGACGAAGTCCATATCGATTATAAATGATTCACAACAGTTGATTACATCACGAGGTATTTGACCTCTATATGATACATTTTACAAACATTGCATTCAATTTTAAAAGACAATCTTTCTTTACAACAAAAATTGACGGCATGCATACCATTTCAGAATATATCCAACTATAATTGACTTAATAATAATCTTGATGAACTCGACGACTCGAATGCAACGTCTTTTGAAATATGCCATGAATGACTCCACGTAATGTTTCTAAAATGAGCAAATGCACAGCGGAAGATTTCTTTCGTACCTGAGAATAAACATGCTTTCAAGTGTCAACCAAAAGGTTGGTGAGTTCATTAGTTTAACATAAATAATCATTTCATAATTTTAATAGACCACAAGATTTCATATTTCCATTTCTCATAAACATACGTCCCATGCATAGAGACAAAATATCATTCATATGGATTGAACACCTGGTAACCGACATTCACAATATGCATATAAGAATATCCCCATCATTCCGGGATCCTCCTTTGGACATGATATAAATTTCGAAGTACTAAAGCATCCGGTACTTTGGATGGGGCTTGTTGGGCCCGATAGATCTATCTTTAGAGTTCGCGTCAATTAGGGTGTCTGTTCCCTAATTCTTGGATTACCAGACTTAATAAAAAGGGGCATATTCAGTTTCGATCATTCAACGATAGAACGAAATTTCGATTACTTGTGTCTATTTCGTAAAACAGTTATAAAAACAGCGCATGTATTCTCAGCCCAAAAATGTAATAAGTAAAAAGGGAGTAAATGAAACTCACCATACTGTATTTTGTAGTAAAAATACATATAACGACATTGAACAAGTATAGGGTTGGCCTCGGATTCACGAACCTATATCATTTATGTATATATTAACACATAGAATCAAATAATCCTATTAATTATATAATATTTATATATTAATATTGTAGT
Source organism: Rutidosis leptorrhynchoides (assembly GCF_046630445.1). Classification (NCBI taxonomy): domain Eukaryota; kingdom Viridiplantae; phylum Streptophyta; class Magnoliopsida; order Asterales; family Asteraceae; genus Rutidosis; species Rutidosis leptorrhynchoides. The sequence goes on along the minus strand of NC_092338.1, from coordinate 339,557,270 downwards.
TATATAAAATTTATACTAAATCTTTATGTAAGTATATATATATATATATATATATATATATATATATATATATATATATATATATATATATATTTTATTTATATCTTATATCTTAAATTATATGTTACCTATGTTTATTCTGTATATATATATATATATATATATATATATATATATATATATATATATATATATATATATATATTAAAATAATTAATGTATATATATATATATATAACTATTATTATATCAAAATCAATAGTTTGTTATATATAATAATAATATCGGTTGTAATAATAATAACAATATTAATGATAAAAATAGTAATAATAAATAATAAAAATGATAAAAATCATGATAGTAATAAAATAATGATAGTTTTTATAAAAGTGTTAATTTTAGTAATAATGATAATTCTAAATAAAATGATGTTTTTAATTATAATTATAATGATAATTATAATAAAGATGAAAATATCAATAATAATCATAATATTAATACTAATACTATTAATAATAATAATAATAATAATAATAATAATAATAATAATAATAATAATAATAATAATAACAACAATGATTTTAAAGTTATGAACTACCTTAGAAACCCTTTTTAAAAAGAAATTGCACCAAGTAGGGATCGAACCCGAGACCTCTCGCCCATCCACCCCAACACTTAACCATTGCTCCGTTTTTATTTTTTCTGACTTATAATACACCCAATTTAAATATAACCCGTAATCTTCTTGACTCCTTCTTCTCCCCTCAAATCACACAACCCAAATCGTTTTCATCTTAATAACACTTGCGAAACTGATTTTAGAATTTGATACCCGATACAACAACAACTATAAGTGATCAACTGGATAATAAAAAATATATATATATAACATAGAAAAAAAAAGGCTGCTGTCGCAGCTTCTAACAAAAAAAAAATGTTTTCGTTATCGAGTACGTTTTGGATAAATATTTCTACATGAACTAAGTTCTAAATTGTTTATATAAACTTCCCGAATCATCAATTTAACAAGAAATATCAAAACGAGTTCAATTTTCGCGAAGAACACTATCTTTGACTTTTTTAAAAAAAAACTTTGACTTGCAAATTCGTACTCGATATTTAGAATTGAGATTTGAAACTTTGCATATAGCTTGAGTACGAGATTCCTAACAACACTACATTATTACTTTTTGCAAATTAATTCGAGTTCTAGTTTTTGTATTTTGAACCAAGAACACTATAAACTCAAATTTTGATTATGAATTTAAGATTGTTTTAGCTAATCATTCCTACATGAAATATGTTTTAGATGATCCTTGGAAACTTTCTGGATCATCAAATAAACTTAAAACATAAAGACAAGTTCGAATTTTACCATGAACAATTCGGTTGACTTTTTGGAAATAATCTTTGACTTTGAAATTAGAGATCGATAGATAAAATTAGACCCTAATAATTTGCAGAGAGTTTAAATGAAGGATTCCCGATATATCTGCATTTTTACTTTTTGAAGTTGAATTGAAGATAGAGATGTTGATTGAACGAAGCACGAACAGAGTAAAAAGTCTGGGTGTACTTCAATTCTTTTGGTAATTTAATTTTGTTGAGGCAGTTTTAATTGATTTTTGATGGAGAAAATGAAAAGGAGTTGAAGTGATTCGGTTTTAACACCAATATATCAATTATCATATAGCAATTTATTCAACAGATTTGTACATCAGGTACACCAAATAATATAAAAAAAATAAAGGAGAAAGGGACTTAGAACAAATGTTGGTTGCTTGTGTTTGATTTATACATAGCTGGAACCTTTAGAGACAGAATAAATCAATAACTATACGATATCAATGTGATACATATTTGATTCTTCAACTGACTTTATAAATTTAAATATTAATAGTGATAGCTATTAAATATTAATTATATTATTAATATTATTAGAATTAACAAAAATACTAATAATTATAATAATAGGCATATTAATAATATTATTAATCAGCATGATACTAATAATAATAATAGAAATTATAATAATGATAGTAATATTAATAACACTCATATTAATAATAATAATAATTATAATAGTAACTATAAACTAAAAATGATCATATTGTTAAGGATAACCAAATAATGATTTTTAATGTTTAAGGTAAAAATAATATATCATGATAATACAAGTAACATAAAGGATATGACAAGTTATTTTTATTCAACTTCTCATTATATATATGTATTTCATATTTATAAATAATAATGTTAGTAATACAAATATCAATACTATTATTAATATTAGTAATAATAATGAAAGTAAAGATGTTAATATTAATATAACAGTTATATAAAGTTTAATGTATTACCATTCTATAATTTAATCATATTTATTAATTATATAAGTTATACAATAACTTGTATTGGATATTTAATATTTATAGTTTACAATGTATAATATCACTTATGTTTAGAGTTCAAATATATATATATATTCATTTCTAATAGCAACTTAATTATTCTGTATTTTATTTATATTTAAATTAAATTGATTAAAGTGTATTTTATTATTTCATAATATTATATATATATTTATATTTATATTTATATATATACACTTATATATTTGTTTACAAACAATTATTCGTGAATCGTCAGCCACAGTCAAAGGTCAATTGAATATATGAAACAGTTCAAGCTTTTTAAGACTCAACATTACAGACTTTGCTTATCGTGTCGAAATAGTATAAAGATTAAAGTTTAAATTTGGTCGGAAATTTCTGGGTCACTACATTGAGTGCGAGAGACATAAACCTCAATTTGTCTAACATTTTCTTCAATTAGTAAAATAATTTCTAGGGTTCCATCGATCTCGTCCACTATGGGTTTTAGACCAACAGTTAAGTCCTTTTTTGGATTCTTAAAATAAAAAAATCTAGTCGAATTCTCATCATATCCTAAACCTTCATATATCTTATTTAGTTGACTCATACAAAAGGTTTCCATCTTCAACTTTTCCACGTAGGTAACCACTCTGTCTTTAAAAGTCCTGGTAGGGGATTGCGTGAATGTTCCATAGTGGTGAAGTTTGATTGAGAAATATTCAGGATTCTCACCTACAATTACATTTTACAAAATATATATAATAAACGGTAGACAAAACATACATATTACCAAAAATTTAAGTACGTTAACTTACGATAGTCGTGTTCATAATAGTTTGGTTCCCCGGGATATCTAAACACGTGCTCGTAAACCATGCTTTGCGTTAGTGAAAGAAACTGGGGACAAATATTATAGAAAAACCGTATTTATATACATATCTTTAGGTTTAAAATTTGTTTAAGTTCGTCCCAAAGTTGTGCTGTCATTATGAATTGTATGACAATTTAGTTTAAAAGTTGAGTTGTCAATATCAATTGTACGACACTTTCGCTTAAAAGTTGATTTGTCAATATCAACAGTACTACACTTTCGCTTAGATTGTGCAATTAGTACGATTAGTTTGCTTTAAAGATGATTAGTCCTATCAAAATGTAGTAACCCGTCCTAATCCTCCTGGACGGAGTCATCAACATTTGGTCCCATTGCGATGATCGACTCTAAGTAATGTCCTTAAATTGAGCAAATGCACAGCGGAAGACTTAATTCGTACCTGAGAATAAACATGCTTTAAAGTGTCAACCAAAAGGTTGGTGAGTTCATAGGTTTATCATAACAATCATTTCAATATGTTAATAGACCACAAGATTTCTGTTTATAAACATAATACACTCGCAAGTGTATGTAAAGCATTCTAAGTGGTTGAGCACTTGGTAACCATACTTAACTATTAATCAACGTCGCATATTCCCTTTATTATGAAATCTCACTACACTGTACCAAGTGTAGCCTACAAAACGAAGTACTGTGCAACCGTTGAATACTGGTCGTCCAGTCCGGTTGGGGTTGTCAGGCCCGATAGATCTATCAACAGGATTCGCGTTTACAATACCCCATGTAAATAGTAGTTACCAAGCTACAGGGAAGTATGCCAGTGGTACAACTCAACGTAGAATGTATTTTAAGTACTTGTGTCTATTTCGTAAAGCATTTATAAAAGCAGCACATGTATTCTCAGCCCAAAAATAAATATTGCAAAAGCAATTAAAAAGGGAGCAAATGAAACTCACCATACTGTATTTTGTAGTAAAAATACATAGAACGACATTGAACAAGTGTAGGGTTGGTCTCAGATTCACGAACCTATATCATTTGTATATATATTAAAATATATAATCGTAATCGAACAAGTGTATATCTATTATTTTATGTATTAAGATTAATGTTCTTATATATATATAATTCTATTTATACTTACTTTACATTATGATACTTATTTGATAATTAATTAATGTTACTAGTTAAAATGAAATTTTATGTAGTATTAGTATACTTTCTTTAGTAAATATATCTGTATATATATATATATATATATATATATATATATATATATATATATATATATATATATATATATATATATATATATATATATATATATATCTTTTGTTTTGTGAAATTATCAATTGTAGTAATACTAATTTAAGGATAATAATAATACTGGTAATAGTAATTTTTGTAAAAAATAATGATAAAGTAAAAATAATAGTTTTAGCAAAAATAGCATTTTCAATAGTAATGGTAAGTTTAATAATAATTATCATTTTTAAATAGAAATTTTTAGTGTTCATAACTAATAATACTAATAATATTCCTAATCGTATCTAATAGTCTAATAATGATAATAAATAATAACTTTTATAGATATACCCATTTTAGTAATAATAATAATAATTAATAATAATTATAATAATACTTTTAATAATAATAATAATAATAATAATAATAATAATAATCATAATAATAATAATAATAATAATAGTAATAATAATAATAATAATACTTATATGAAAATAGTTATACCTAAAAAAAAATAAGTTTGTCACAGGCATGGTTCGAACCCACGACCCTTCAAATAACAAACTCCCACTGAACCATGGAACCACTCGATACATTCTTGTAATACTTCGCAAGTTAAAGTATTTAACCTATACTAAGAGTTTAGCATTTTCTTAGTAACACCATCAACATTATCTTCATAAAACCCATCCATCATAATCATCGTTCCCATGAAATCATCTACTCATGTCACCAGAAATTCGAATAGCAGTAATCGGTAATGGAATTTTAATAGGTACCATTTCCAACACGAGGATCTTACTCGTTTACTATTGGCCCGTCCCAACAATACATCCCCATTACTAAAAATAGGCCCAAGTTAAATTTGCTAGAAGTAATCGGCCCAATTAGATATCTAGTGCACGGTCCAAGATTTTAAATCACAACCCAATACTTTAAATAAAATCACAGCCCAAGTACATTATCTTTGTAACTTGCACAGTTCGATTGATAAGAATTCAGCATAGCAACCCTACCACTTACTAGTGGGTTAATAGAATATTAATTTACTTGATCAATTTTGATGGCTCATCACTATTATATGATCATTCATCATCATTATTTATTAAGATGTCGTTCACCATTATATTAAACACGTAAAGCTGCAGCAGCATTGTTTTCGTGGGTTTCATTAAAGAAGGTGGTGATTATGTTCCGGGGATGAAGTGGTGTTGGCGGAGAATGAAGCCGGTGGTGTGGTGGTCGTGGCTCTTGGTTGTAACAAAAAACAGAATGAGAGATAGAAAAAGAGTAGCAACGTATTGTAGGTGTTAGTAGATGAAAGGGTGTGTAGTCGATGTGACCCGAAAAATAGAAAAAAAATAAGAGAGAGAGAGAGAGAAGAATTAAGAGAGAGAGAGAGAGAGAGAAAGAGAAGAAAGGGAGGTGGCGGTTTATGGTGGTTATTCAGGGTTTACCAAATTGGGAACAGAAAACAGAAGTAATAGGCCGAGAATGGTGGTTATTCGGTTGAAGTAGAATCAGGAACAGAAAGGAACGTGCCGCAACAGTAGTGGTTGTTAACAAAAAGAAACATGTAGCATTAAACTTGAATATTTCACAGTAGCGAAAGAATAGCAGTGAGGGTTTGTTATGGGTTGTTTCTTTGGACTGAAACAAAAAATCATATCAAGCAGGTATCGATTTAGCAAGAGTGGTGGTTTGGATGATCAATTAAGACAGTGATCGGTGGTGATCGGTTTATGAGTTTAATTGAACAAGAAAAACAAGTAGAGGTGTAAAAGGTGACATGGTTGTGAGTTTGGTGGTTATACGAAACAGAATATATATAAAAATATGATAGTTTTTGATCAAAGAAATGAAGTAGGATTACGGTATCAACATTGGTGTTTGAGATGGGTTGTAGTGTGAGTCGAATAGGATACAGAAGTAGTTGTATATATATGTATATATATGAAGTTGTTTTAGTAGGAAGAAGAAAAGGTCCAAAAGCAAACAGTAGCATAGTGTTTTTATTTAATTCTCGTGAAATTAATTTGGGTGTATGCTACCGACATTTTTCCCGGATAATATATTATGTCCATTGCTAAACAGTTACGGAATAAAAAGTGTTCCTAAAAATCCCAATTTTTTTATATTAATTATATTTAATTATTTCACTCATTACCTGTTTGAAACCTGATCAAAAAGGTTCAATAATTATTTATTTTATGTTCCAATTTATATGTACGGAGTACTAATATTTAAACTTTAAAAGGTAAAAATATTTTTAACAAATCTAAAATCCTCGTAATCGATTTACCGTTCAACTTTTATTTCAATCCTTCATGAACACGTACAATATCTATATTAAAACTAACAAAACATCAACCGAGTGTTACCGACATTTGCCAATTAAGCTCGTAATCATTCATTTTCCATTTACTCTCTCTCTATATATATAATCAGTTTTAAATAACAAGTTTTATCACATAAATATATTATATATTTTTAAAAAAATATTATTTTATATATTTTCAAGTAGTATTTATATACACACACATATATATATGTATCTATTTACAAATAGTTATTCATGAATCGTCGAGAATAGTCGAAGGTCAATTGAATATAGGAAACAGTTCAAACTTTTTGAGACTCAACCTTACAGACTTTGCTTATTGTGTCAAGAATACTAAATCTTATCGAGAGTTTGGTTTAAAATTAGTCGAAATTTTCCGGGTCGTGACAGTACCTACCCGTTAAAGAAATTTCGTCCCGAAATTTGATCGAGGTCGTCATGGCTAACAATAAAAATGTTTTCATGACAAATATGAGTTGATGAATAGAGTTTTATCATCATTCAGTAATATTGATAAAACAATTTGATTACGTGAAGAGTATAAGTGAAGCTTTCGCAAAAGAATGAATTGACTAAAAGTAGATTCGTTTTAACCGATGATGTAGTTATGATTGATTTTTGGAATTCATGGGATTTAAAGAAAATCTTCGTAATAAGATTTGGTTGTTCGGTGATTAAGGAAATTAGGATCCACTTTACATGCGATCATCTGTTTTGATTGCTCTGTCGGATATCTTTCTATAAATCCACTCCCGTCGTTTCTTTACAACTCACACCTTCTATTCTCTCTCCCTCAATTCATACCTTAAAGCATTTTTCAATATGCTCCATCCAGTTCTGATTCTTGATATACTCTTTACTTTTATATCTATCATTCTTCTTTTTCATCTACCACCGGAGGAAGCTACCTTCTTCTACCATTACTTTGGGGTTAAACGTGTTTTTCATTCTCCCGTGTCTTTATATTGCTATACGCATTGATATACACGGTTTGTAGTTTCGGGGTTGTTATCGGGCTTTATATTCTCCATTATATTTAGGAGCTTCATGCTTTCATTTTCTCTTCCCGTCCGCGAGTCAAGCGAATAATGGTCCGGAATTCGTAGGTATGGAGTTTCGAATGATTATAATGTTCTAAGCAGGAAGGAACATGATAGCACAATTTGATTTTCTAATTTATCAAAATCACTGAGGATAGAACTATCAAGAATATGCTTTCTTGATATGTTCAGAAGTTAAGCAGAATGACAGAGTTCTGTAACATGGCACATGATGACGTTATGATCTGTGAATCATCACGTTCCATTAGAAACTCAGCATGACTTACTGTAATATAATCACGTTGGCCAAGCGCCATTATATTATACTAACTCATGCTTCAATTCCCAACACTTCTCTAGGAAATCATTCATAATTCAAACTCGAATTTTAAAGAAATTTAGAAACTGAAATAGTTTCCTTTATGACGTAACACGAATAGCACGAAGAGATAGATAATTTCGAATAAATATATTTATGAAGGTATCTTCAGAAATATCTAAGATATTTATAACTAAAGATACGATGATATCTTAGAATTTAAAAATATTTAAGATCAGAAGATGATGAAGAAATTCGTTCGCAAGGATTTAGACTAATTAAGGAGCTAGAGATTTCGTCAGATACTGAATCGTCTGGATTCGTTAAGTACAGGTTTAATCCTAGTGATTTGTCTACAGACTCCTTCATGGTGTGCTCAATCCGATTTTCAGTACCAAATTTTCTATCGAGCGTTCCTAACACTTCATTCTTTATCATCAACTTTTGGCCATTAAGACCATCTACAACATGCTACTTCGTCAGCATTTTCAAAGTTAACGGATTTGGGTCATCGGTTATTAAACCGAGGTGGTTTCAGGAGAATTGTGTTTTTAAATGATTAAACGTTGATGGTAATATGGTGGAATATAAAAGGTTCACCGGTAACAATAAAGAGTACGCATATATATCAAGGTTATAATAAGGTTGTTTCGGATGAAAAGTCAGAGTTGACTTGCTGGAGCTGTGACAAAATTTTCTACTTTGAAAGAGATTACCAAATTATTTTGGGTAATAGTAACACTAAAGGAATTAGCACAGCTACGTGTTAAACGTTTACTCAGTTTCTGAGAGTTTTTCAGATGCATAACTATATGCATCAATCTTTTCTTTTGTAGATGAGGTGTGCCTGGTTCATCCTCTCGATCGAGGTGTTTTCAAGAATCATGAAAGATTTGAACATGGATTGGAATCGTCAAGATTCAAATGAGGTTTAAGATGAAATCAAGTGGCAAACTTGAAGAATGGTTTAGTTTCATATGTTATAATTAATATTTTAAATTCATTTTTAATTGTTCAATGTTGATAGTCCAATAATCGATTTATATATATATATATATATAATCTTAGAATTATCCCACGACGTATTGTATACGTATTGTCTTTGCATCAACCCAGAGACGTATTGTAGACGTATTGTCTTAGAATTAACTAAAACGTATTATGTACGTATTGTCTTAGGATTTATCAAAACATATTGTATAATTATTGTGTTAAGATGTACCAAATATTCGAATTAATAAATACGTATCATGACCCGTGTACAACTTATTGTCTCAGAATTAATCCGACGTATTGTGTACATGTGTCCTGATTTATCCGACGATATGTAAAGTACGTAAAATAAATAACAGTATTTAAATGACGGTAAATAAAATTGCGAGAATATAAATTGCGATAATTAAATTGCGATAAATAAAATGTAACCAGTTAGCTAGGAACAGTTAGCGTGGATTCTTAACAAAATTCTTTATAATTAATTTGTTTGTTTCTAACAAATTTTATTTGTCTAATGTTTTCTTCATTATGCCACTTGTTGTATTCTGATAGGTCAAAATTCAAATATGAAATTGAATGAAAATGATTATTCTGCGGTGATCGGATTCGTATCTTTGTGGATGTAAGTAGGATAGTAAATGACTGTTGAATCGAATTTGAAGAATGTACAGTGTAACTTATTAATGTGAAACCCAAATACTCCTCGGGTATTACCTACTCGTTAAAATATTTTCACCATTAACAGTTTGTACGAAAGAACTTTTAATTACAATCTTTATGAAAATATCCATACATATATATTTTCTTCTGATGTAATCATGGATTTAATGAGTCAATAAGATATTAAACTCATTTGATTTATCGTTAGTACTAGATTACATAATCTCTAAAACTTTAGATATTACATAATCACCATGTCGAGCGAAGATAATCGATGTAGAACGATATGTAGAACGAAGATAAAGTAGATAGAACGATACGTAGAACGATGATTATGCTCGAGATACAGAATGAGATGTTGAGGCTTGTGTTGTTGATGGTACAGCTGTTGATACTGGTGGTACTGTTGGTGCCGGTGATGTTGCTGAAGCTGGTAAGTTTTGCACCATATTCTCCAAAGCTACTACTCGAGCGCGAAGCTCGTTTACTTCTTCTATTACACCGGGGTGACTGTCAGTTCGGACGAGCGGATAAATAAGATTTAGAATTTGGTATAGTATATGATCGTGACAAGATACTCGGGAAATGAGAGAGAAAATGGTGTTTCAGACAGGTTCACCGGTAAGTGCTTCAGGTTCTTCGCCGAGAGGTGAATTCGGTTGATGAAAAGGATCACCTTCTTCGTGTCTCCATTAGTTAAGTCGACTACGAACCCATCAGATGAATTGGGGATGGATGACTGGGTGATTCATTCTGGTGACACTGCTTTCGGAGCTTAGGTGAAACTCCATATCGGAATCCGAAGGACTAGAACTAGTGGTGAGTTCCATTTCGTACGATTAGATAAAGGGTTTTCGATATGAAATGATTTTCGGATATCGGATGATATTCTAATTACATAGAATACCTATACATAGTACAGGAGATCCCGTAGATTACGGAGGGAATTAAGGAAACGTGTCAGACAAGACTTAATGTGATGGGGTGTGAATTTGTCTGTACACCGTCTATGCAATAATTGCAATAAGACGCGTCGAGACTGAAAATGACAAGTAGATATTTTTTTGACAAATGGTGGTAAGCAAACACTTTTAACATGCAGACCAGGTTCAAGTCTAGACTCATTAACATAACCTAACAACTACTAGGTCGAAGTCCAGACTCATTAATGCATCCTAACAACTACTAGTTAGACACACTAATGCAAGACCTGGTTCGCTATGACCACCGCTCTGATACCATCTGTAGTAACCCGTCCTAATCCTCCTGAACGGAGTCATCAACATTTGGTCCCATTGCGATGATCGACTCCAAGTAATGTCCTTAAATTGAGCAAATGCACAGCGGAAGACTTAATTCGTACCTGAGAATAAACATGCTTTAAAGTGTCAACCAAAAGGTTGGTGAGTTCATAGGTTTATCATAACAATCATTTCAATATGTTAATAGACCACAAGATTTCTGTTTATAAACATAATACACTCGCAAGTGTATGTAAAGCATTCTAAGTGGTTGAGCACTTGGTAACCATACTTAACTATTAATCAATGTCGCATATTCCCTTTATTATGAAATCTCACTACACTGTACCAAGTGTAGCCTACAAAACGAAGTACTGTGCAACCGTTGAATACTGGTCGCCCAGTTCGGTTGGGGTTGTCAGACCCGATAGATCTATCAACAGGATTCGCGTTTACAATACCCCATGTAAATAGTAGTTACCAAGCTACAGGGAAGTATGCCAGTGGTACAACTCAACGTAGAATGTATTTTAAGTACTTGTGTCTATTTCGTAAAGCATTTATAAAAGCAGCGCATGTATTCTCAGCCCAAAAATAAATATTGCAAAAGCAATTAAAAAGGGAGCAAATGAAACTCACCATACTGGATTTTGTAGTAAAAATACATAGAACGACATTGAACAAGTGTAGGGTTGGTCTCAGATTCACGAACCTATATCATTTGTATATATATTAAAATATATAATCGTAATCGAACAAGTGTATATCTATTATTTTACGTATTAAGATTAATGTTCTTATATATATAAAATTCTATTTATACTTACTTTACATTATGATACTTATTTGATAATTAATTAATGTTACTAGTTAAAATGAAATTTTATGTAGTATTAGTATACTTTCTTTAGTAAATATATCTGTATTTATATATATATATATATATATATATATATATATATATCGTTTGTTTTGTGAAATTATCAATTGTAGTAATACTAATTTAAGGATAATAATAATACTGGTAATAGTAATTTTTGTATAAAATAATGATAAAGTAAAAATAATAGTTTTAGAAAAAATAGCATTTTCAATAGTAATGGTAATTTTAATAATAATTATCATTTTTAAATAGAAATTTTTAGTGTTCATAACTAATAATACTAATAATATTCCTAATCGTATCCAATAGTCTAATAATGATAATAAGTAATAACTTTTATAGATATACCCATTTTAGTAACAATAATAATAATAATAATTATAATAATACTTTTAATAATAATAATAATAATAATAATAATAATAATAATAATAATAATAATAATAATAATAATAATAATAATACTTATATGAAAATAGTTATACCTAAAAAAAATAAGTTTGTCACAGGCATGGTTCGAACCCACGACCCTTCAAATAACAAACTCCCACTGAACCATGGAACCACTCGATACATTCTTGTAATACTTCGCAAGTTAAAGTATTTAACCTATACTAAGAGTTTAGCATTTTCTTAGTTACACCATCAACATTATCTTCATAAAACCCATCCATCATAATCATCGTTCCCATGATATCATCTACTCATGTCACCAGAAATTCGAATAGCAGTAATCGGTAGTGGAATTTTAACATGTACCATTTCCAACACGAGGATCTTACTCATTTACTATTGGCCCGTCCCAACAATACATCCCCATTACTAAAAACAGGCCCAAGTTAAATTTGCTAGAAGTAATCGGCCCAATTAGATATCTAGTGCACGGTCCAAGATTTTAAATCACAACCCAATACTTTAAATAAAATCACAGCCCAAGTACATTATCTTTGTAACTTGCACAGTTCGATTGATAAGAATTCAGCATAGCAACCCTACCACTTACTAGTGGGTTAATAGAATATTAATTTACTTGATCAATTTTGATGGCTCATCACTATTATATGATAATTCATCATCATTATTTATTAAGATGTCGTTCACCATTATATTAAACACGTAAAGCTGCAGCAGCATTGTTTTCGTGGGTTTCATTAAAGAAGGTGGTGATTATGTTCAGGGGATGAAGTGGTGTTGGCGGAGAATGAAGCCGGTGGTGTGGTGGTCGTGGCTCTTGGTTGTAACAAAAAACAGAATGAGAGATAGAAAAAGAGTAGCAACGTATTGTAGGTGTTAGTAGATGAAAGGGTGTGTAGTCGATGTGACCCGAAAAATAGAAAAAAAATAAGAGAGAGAGAGAGAAGAATTAAGAGAGAGAGAGAGAAGAAAGGGAGGTGGTGGTTTATGGTGGTTATTCAGGGTTTATCAAATTAGGAACAGAAAATAGAAGTAATAGGCCGAGAATGGTGGTTATTCGGTTGAAGTAGAATCAGGAACAGAAAGGAGCGGGCCGCAACAGTAGTGGTTGTTAACAAAAAGAAACATGTAGCATTAAACTTGAATATTTCACAGTAGCGAAAGAATAGCAGTGAGGGTTTGTTATGGGTTGTTTCTTTGGACTGAAATAGAAAATCATATCAAGCAGGTATCGATTTAGCAAGAGTGGTGGTTTGGATGATCAATTAAGATAGTGATCGGTGGTGATCGGTTTATGAGTTTAATTGAACAAGAAAAACAAGTAGAGGTGTAAAAGGTGACATGGTTGTGAGTTTGGTGGTTATACGAAACAGAATATATATAAAAATATGATAGTTTTTGATCAAAGAAATGAAGTAGGATTACGGTATCAACATTGGTGTTTGAGATGGGTTGTAGTGTGAGTCGAATAGGATACAGAAGTAGTTGTATATATATGTATATATATAAGAAGTTGTTTTAGTAGGAAGAAGAAAAGGTCCAAAAGCAAACAGTAGCATAGTGTTTTTATTTAATTCTCGTGAAATTAATTTGGGTGTATGCTACCGATATTTTTCCCGGATAATATATTGTGTCCATTGCTAAACAGTTACGGAATAAAAAGTGTTCCTAAAAATCCCAATTTTTTTAGATTAATTATATTTAATTATTTCACTCATTACCTGTTTGAAACCTGATAAAAAAGGTTCAATAATTATTTATTTTATGTTTCAATTTATATGTACGGAGTACTAATATTTAAACTTTAAAAGGTAAAAATATTTTTAACAAATCTAAAATCCTCGTAATCGATTTACCTTTCAACTTTTATTTCAATCCTTCATGAACACGTACAATATCTATATTAAAACTAACAAAACATCAACCGAGTGTTACCGACATTTGCCAATTAAGCTCGTAATCATTCATTTTCCATTTACTCTTTCTCTATATACATAATCAGTTTTAAATAACAAGTTTTATCACATAAATATATTATATATTTTTAAACAAATATTATTTTATATATTTTCAAGTAGTATTTATATACACATTTATATACACACATATATATATGTATCTATTTACAAATAGTTGTTCGTGAATCATCGAGAATAGTCGAAGGTCAATTGAATATAGGAAACAGTTCAAAATTTTTGAGACTCAACCTTACAGACTTTGCTTATTATGTCAAGAATACTAAATCGTATCGAGAGTTTGGTTTAAAATTAGTCGAAATTTTCCGGGTCGTGACACAAAATGTACAATTCATCCGCATTAAAGATGACTAGTTTTATCAAAATCTTGGTTTTATAGATGTAACGTCATTTCAGTTGTATAAAATATACGATTTAAATATGGGTTGTTTTGTTGATATGTACGAAAATGAATCTTTAGATATGACTAGTCTTGTCAACGTTTCAAGACTAATCTTTAAAGACTTATATATATATATATATATATATATATATATATATATATATATATATATATATATATATATATATATATATATATATATATATATATATATATATATATATATATATCAACGTTTCAAGGATACAAACATCCACACCACAATTATTTTCTCTTATAACTATTAATTCTTATGTTTTTTAATTAAAAATGTATTATTCTGATGTTCATGGGAGGGGAATCATAACTGGATCTTGTCAAATGGCATATCCACTCCGACCAAAATATCGTCAAGAGTACCCAATGTTTGAGTTTCTCGGCATTGATAGTCTTTTAAAAGACGTCTTTGCTGTTTTTCCTGAACGTGTTCGGGAGTTTTATAGACGTTTTGAATATAGACGTCTTGCAAACATTGAAATGGTACGTTTCACCCTTGGTGGCCAAGGTTATGTTTGGGAGCCGGAAATCATAAAAAATGCATTCGGTCTCCCAACCAATGGTATCAAATTTTACTGTAACACATTTGAAACTAATGATGATCGTGTTTCTAAAGAGTATACAGGTGTAGACATAAACGACGTTATAGAAAGTGTCGTTAGAGATGACGAACTTCAGGGATGTAGAAATGCAAGAATGATTGCAGGTTATCAACTCAACGACCGTGCCAGAAAAATTTATAAAGCTGTCCGTAGCAACATAACTTGTCGAGGACCTCCAGTATTTGTTGATGAAGTGATGGTTTTGGAGGCACTTATTGTTTTTTGGATCATGAATGGTACACATTTTGATGTTGGAAACATCATTCTTAACCGGATGCAGGACTGTATAGAATCGCCCTATCATCCTATACCTTATGGAATGTTGCTTACAAAACTATTTAATTATCTTAACCTACCAGAATATGGTGAACCTCAAACCATACCTAGGGCTAAAATGTGGTAACTAGTCAAATAATGTTATGCTTGTAACTCTATGTGTGTTTGTTTGGTTATCCGATATGAAATAAATCGTTATTTGTGACAATACTCTTATTAGCCGAAAACATTATATTGAAAAGTAGAACTAAGAATAAACAAACTTGTTTTTCCATTTGATAGTTAATAATAAGTAACTATAAATATTTGATAATTATGGTAAAAATAATAGTTGAGTACCCTATAGCTTAGTAAAAATAATTGAGAAGACATATGTGAACAGTGACGGTCATGAACTTTTTTTATTATTTTGTCTATAATCGTTTGAATATCAATTGTACGACAATTTTGCTTAAAAATTGAGTTGTCAATATCAATTTTACGACACTTTCGCTTAAAAGGTGAGTTGTCAATATCAATTGTACGACACTTTCGCTTTAAATGTGAGTTGTCATTATCAATTGTACGACATATTCGCTTAAAAGTTCAGTTGTCAATATCAATTGTACAACACTTTCGCTTTAAAGTTGAGGTGTCAATATCAATTGTATGACATTTAGGCTTGTACACATTAGTTGTCATTTTTTTCAAATTACTTATCTTGAAATGTATAAATAACAACATTTGTTAAGATGAAATGACCAACTTAAAACATAAAACCCACATTATGTTGTCCCACAGAATGTTGTCCCACTTGATTTTTCAAAGAAGCTACTTCCAGCTTTGTCTTATATAAATCTTGCTCTAAACTAAAAGTACGACCTATAAACAACTGAGTGTAAAATTCTTGGTACATCAACGGGGTAAATTTTGTGGGAACATCAACAGACGGTGGGGGTTTGTTATGCATAGACGGATCAAACACATGCGAAAGAGGAGGGTTATTAAACCGGCGACGGGGTGGATGATGATCAACAACCCCAAAAGATTCCATACTACACAACCACCAATCAGTGTTTGCCTCTGCTGTAGTTGGTTTTAGTGTTGCACGCGGAATTTCGTCCTAAAAAAAGTTGTTAATCAATACAATTATTTCCATCAAATATAATATTAATAATGACTAAAACACTCTAAAAAGACTTACATCTAAAAAGGGTCCAAGGAACTTTTTATGTTGGTTAGGACCAAATGACAAGTTTGATATGCATTGCACACCACGTGGTAAAATACTCTTATCTTTTATAAAATATTTTTGGGACAACGGAAATGCCTCAAATATCCAAATCTGCACAAATCAAAAATTAAATATAAAAATATAAAACTACAACATAAATATAAATATATTTATTTAAATACATATAACTAAATTTAATATTTATTTAATATATATTTAAAATATATGTTTTTTTCTTATAGATATACATATAAATATATTTATTTAAATACATATAACTGATTGCAGCTTCTTTGTCCGAATATTGGCGTGAGACTATAGCAGATTAATTTACTAACCTGAAACGCCCAAATAAATCCCGCAAGACTATAACTTATTTTTTTACATTTCGGTGTTGCGAGATGTTTTTCTCGACTTTTTGGTACGACGTCCTTTAATTTCCCATGTGTATGTATCCAAAAATGTGTACCCCAAGGATAAGAGTTCCACTCTTGCAAAGATTCAACTAACCCTTATCACTCCCCACCCCCAAAAAAATATAATGTAACATCATCAACAAACAAACACGAACTGCATCTTCGGGGGTTAGTTTTTAAAAAAAATCATCCCCATAAAACAATAGCGACAACTCTTCAAGGTTGATGTTACCAATTTTAACATGTGAAAAAACTCTCTGACGAAATGGTAATACCTTAGGCTTTAAGGGTCTCCATTTTTCTTCACCAAAACGGAATCCCGTTATAAGGCAAAACTCCTTCGCTCCAAACTTCACCCGAAATCCCCCAACATCATAAATCAATGAATCAACTAAAGGATCATGGTTAGCCTTTAAAGGTACTTGCATTTGAAGTATTAAATGAATCAACGCACCTTCGTTCGTATCAAGTCGTAGACTCAACCAACTACCGAAAAATGTGCGCCTCAATAAATCTAACGCGGACGTCCCGTTTAACCTCTTGTTAATCACAGAAATAAGTCCCATCTTATTCCTCACTGTGACATTAGCATAATATCTCTACCTTCAAAAAAAGATTCTTTCAAAACAATTAACGTCAAATTTTTTTTAACTAAACATACATGTTAAAATTTCTTATACCACACTTCGATCGAAGTTTAGGTCAGATGCTGCTGATGCTGCTGCTTTGTTTTTTCCTTTTTGTTAGCCATTTCCAAAAGACTACAATGAAACAAAAATAACTATTGTTAAAGTAGTAATAACATAAACATAGCCAAATTAAAATAATCAATAAAACATTTAAAAAAATAAAGATGATAAGTGGTATTAGGAATCTTGAGTTTAATATGTGTGAATCTAACGAGTGGTCTTGGATGAAAAGGTGAGGCAGTCATGTTATACGGCTTGTCAACAAAGATGATCATTTTTGGAATGTCATTTTTGTTTATCCAACAAGCGATTAAATTAGACGTAAACAAACCTCATATGTGTGTATGATTTCATAATTGAAATGACGCTATATCAGACAATGGGACTAATCAGGATTAAATAGTCTCAAATAGTCTGATGAGAACATGACATGTAGGATGTGTTTCAAACACTATAAGAAAGGATATAGTTATCTTTTACTATAGCATTTGATAATAAACTATATGTTACTACTAGTAAAATGTTGACTTTAACATTTTAATTTGATAGATATAATAGCATATTGCTTTCTTTATTATTCAAATTCCCTGACTATAATTGAATATCAAGAAACATGATTCAGGGTTATAAAATTACCCAAAATTCCAAAAATGAGATAGATAGAGTTCTTGGTTTTGCAATTAACAAAGGTACAATAATGTATGCAGAAGCTATATTTTGCTTTTTGCATGACAATATCAAGTTGTGCTTTTGACTGTATGATTACCTTACTATCCCTATTTGCTTTATATACAGCTATTGTATAGGCAGTGATCTTATAGAAAGTGATTCCAAAGTCACTTTTGACTGTTTTGAGGAAGCTTTATGGTCAAAACCCCTCCTAAGACTCTTTTTTATGGTAATGGGGTGATGGGGATGATGGGGTTTTTGTGGGGTATAGTGCTGATGTGGCAATGTGATGGGGGTGATGGGGTGATGGATTTTGTAATGGTAGGCGTGATGGGGGTGTGATGGGGGTTGTTAGTCCCACATTTTTAATTAATTTATTTATTTTTGTTTGAGTTTTTATAATAATAATAATAATTATTAGTATTATTATTAATATTAATATTATTTATTATTATTATTTCGTATTATTAATTATAATAATTATCACAGACAATATTCATTTTTTTAACAGAACTTTTATTAAACACAAACAAACACGGTTACAAGTTTTTTTTTGAAAACTAAACATCCAACACAAATACAACAATAATTAAGTTAAACATTTAGAAATCGTCCGAATCACCAGAAGAGTAGAACTTGCCATCCGTGCCGTACTGTGGCCCGCTTGGTACATAGTCCTCTTCATCAGAGGGATCAATGTACCCCATCTCAATCGGATACTCGATGTACAGCTTGATTGACTCGTTGCGAGTCACAGCTCGACCCACAAGCATACACCAGTCGTCTTCTTCTTTAAGAGGAGTGGTTGGAACATTGGGTTCCTTGAAGAACCAGACTTATGAGAATACAAGAGGTATCTCATCCTTGAGGAAATCAAGCAGATTGGACAGTGGATGATTACGAACATTCAAGCGGTACTCCCTTTGTTCAGCATTGACGGTGGTGGAGTAATTCCTGACTTGAGGGTCGAATTGTCCACCGTAGTTCACTTACACCAAAACATGAATTTGACTCATTTTGAAGTAGTAGATAAGTTTTAAAGTATGTGTGGTTTGATGAGAAATAATGGCTTCTATTTATAGAGGTAGAAGGTAGTAGGTAGTTGTGGCAATAAACACGTTTGTTGAATACAACTATTAATATACAACTTTTAAT
Organism: Rutidosis leptorrhynchoides; assembly: GCF_046630445.1. Taxonomy (NCBI): domain Eukaryota; kingdom Viridiplantae; phylum Streptophyta; class Magnoliopsida; order Asterales; family Asteraceae; genus Rutidosis; species Rutidosis leptorrhynchoides. Next base: position 339,537,513 of record NC_092338.1, on the reverse strand, counting down.
AAAGCAAATCTGATTCAAGTCAAAGAATCTCTATCTTCATCAGCTTTAATTAAAGAATCTCTGTCTTCATCAGCTTTAGTCAGGGAATCTCTGTTACATACAGCTTTAATTAAAGTTGCTATGCTATGTCACATCATCTCAGTTTTCCGAAAGCATCTTTGCTCACTTATGAATAAAATTAAAGCTAACGATTAAAATTTATTCAAATTAAAGATAACGATTACAAATTATTCAAATTACTGAAACTAAACACAAATCAAACTGAAATTTGTGACATTTTTTCAGAGAAGTTTAGAATATTTTAAATATTTAAGAAGTATTGAAATGAAAGAAGTGTGTATAAAAATTGTATAGAAATGGGGTATTTGTAAAAAAAAAAAAAATTAATTTCATTCAACGCAGGGGCGGAACATTTAAGGGACAAAAGGGGGTATCCGCCCCCCTCGATTTCGGGGAAAAAATTTTTTACACTAAAAAAAAAATTTACGAAAAAATAAGGTTTTTTTTAGTGTTTACCCCCCTTCGATTAGTTTCTTACCCCCTTCAATTAGTTTCGCCCCCTCTCGAGTCGGGGTCAAGTTCCGCCACTGATTCAACGGATATATATCCGTTGCACATTCCACGTGTCCCTTTGTCATTCGCCCAACCCCATCACCCTGCAAAACTTCTCCGGTGATCCAAGCATCGCGCCAATCAAGTTTTTCCCCCATTATGCCAGGTTAGGGGCGCGTTGGGGCACGATCGTCTCATTTTTTGGTCCATGGCGCTGCGTTAAATCCCGTCTAATAGTCATGAATTAGCATTTTTGAGTTTAAGTTGGACTTACAAAGATTATGTCCTATTGGGACAAAATCCACTGTGGCTTGAACAAAAGCAATACACAAATCTCATACACAACTAAGCTTCTACCCTTATACATACATACTAATAACAACATTACATAAACAAAATCTCCTCTAGGTTTTCGTTATCGCATTAGCAAACATGGATGGTTAGCCACACATAAGTATGATGACTTTCAAAAGTCTGCAAGTACACATTCAATTTATATACAATTGAAGACTAACAAGTATATGTAATGCAAAACCCATTCAATTTATATAAATTTCCAAATGTAATAACTGTACAACTAAAGTTTCTTCAGCATACTAGAGTAAACTTTCTTTGGGGCATTTGAGCAAACAGTTACCAGCATATCAGTTAGGGGTTGTCAAAAAGTTTAAAAACAACCATAATACCAAGAAAGAACATTCTGTGCGATATTGGACCAGAAATTAAATAAAAAAAGACTCACTTGTAAGATGGAATTGAACCACCACCACAAACTCGCTTGTAACTTGGACCACCACCGGCGGGAGATGAAATTGGACTACCACCGCAGACTCGCTTGTAACTTGGACCACCACTGAAGAAAATTCTGTAAAAAATGGCTGTAAAAAAAATGGTGTAAGCATAAATGGCTGTAAACGGGTACTTTTAGATTGAGCGCGAAATTCGAGAATTCAAATCCTTACCGCCAGTCAATTTTATGCACCCTGAGATACCGCAGACAACCTGCGGTGTTCAAATTCAAAAAGTGGGACCAGCGGTAGAAGAAGACACGTGTCGCGCGTAGGGTTGATACCGCAGGTACCGCCGGAGATATTAAGCTGATCCGCGGTCCGTACATCTAGTTTGGAAAAGTGAGTCTGACACAGTTTCTGTCAGTAAATTTCTAAAAAAAAAAAAAGAGTTACCGTACGAAATGATAGACGATATGCAAGGAAACGCACACTCAAAATTGCGAATTATGAAGGACCCACCAAATCCAAATTAAAACCAAAAAATTAGTGAATTATTAATTAATTAGAATATAAAAGCATAAACAAATTCGTAAATCAACCCCGAATCACATGTTCGCAATGTACTCAGTGGCGATTCTAGGATCGTAACTCAATGGGTTCCAATTTTTTTCACTATTAATTATATTTAAGTATTATTTTAGTGGTTTTTTACGTTAAAAACCAAAAATTTGAAAGATATATGTAATTCGAGTAGTTAAATTTAGTGGAGTCCTATACAATTTATAAGAAAAACTATAAATTCGAAAAATATATGGAGTCCTATAACTAAATTTAGTGGTGTTCTATGAAATTTAAAGAGTATTTTCTACATAAAATGACATATATATCACATATATAGGATATAATTTAAAGAGGGGGCAAATGACATATAAAGAGGGGGCAAATGACATATATAGGATAGTCAAAGCTAGGGAGCGAAGAAGAAGGGATCTAGATAATATCATATATATCAAAGATGAGGCAGGTCATAGTATAGTGAGAGAAGACGATATTAGAAAAAGATGGTAATGGTATTTCTCATCGCTTTTCGGTGAGGACAGACCCGAACGAAACGCTGAAGCACGAGAGGTACTCCATTATCAAAACAACTGTCTCTGTACGAGAATCAAACGGGAGGAAGTTGGATCAGCCCTACGTAAGATGGGGAGAAACAGAGCAGTAGGACCAGGCCAGATTTCTATAGAGATGTGGCGGTGCTTAGGAGACGATGGAGTTAGATGGTTAACAAACCTTTTCAACACAACGTCTAGAAGCACAAAGATGCCAATGGAATGGAGACTTAGTGAGGTCATTTCCATCTACAAGAACAAGGGGATGCACAGATATGCAGTAACTATAGAGGTATAAAGTTACTCAGTCATACGATGAAGCTTTGGGAGAGAGTGATTGAGACTAGGCTCCGATGCGAGACAAAGGTTTCAGAGAACTAATTCAGTTTCATGCCAGGACGCTAGTCAATGGAGGCGATACACATTATCAGAAGCCTTATGGAAAAGTGTAGAGAAAAACAAAAGAACCTACACATGGTGTTCTTAGACTTGGAGAAAGCCTATGACAGTGTCCCGCGTGAGTTGATATGGAAGACCCTTAATGTTAGGGGTGTTCCTAGTAGATATATAAGAACTATTAGAGACATGTACGACGGAGAGAATACTCGTGTGCGAATGACAGTAGGAAACACAGGGTTTTTCCCAGTAGAAGTAGGATTACATTAGAGATCTGCCCTTAGCCCATACCTTTTCGCTTTGATCCTAGACGGCTAGACGAGTTGTCTCAAAGGATACATGAGAGCATCCCATGGTGCTAAATATTTGCCAACGATATTGTAGTAGTTTCGGATTCCCAGGACGAGCTAAACAGAAGGCTTGAGCAATGGAGGACCGTCTTGGAGCAAAATGGCCTAGGGATTAGCAGACTAAAATCGGAATACCTTAGATGAGATTTCGAGACGATCGAGGAAGAAGATAACGATATAGTGAATATTCGAATTGGGGACCAGATCTTACCACCGCAGGATTCCTTTAGATACTTAGGCTCGATGCTTCAAAAATCTGAAAGGATCGATAAGGATGTGACTCACCGTATGAAAGTATAATGGTTGAAGTGGAGAGCGGCGAAATGGGTTTTGTATGACAAGAAAATACCCCTTAAGTTGAAGGGAAAATTCTTCAAGGTGGCTATCAGACCAGCCATGATGTACGGTTCTGAGTGTTGGCCAATGACGAAGGCCCACAAGAGGAGGATGGAGGTGGCCGAAATGAGGATGCTTAGGTGGATGTGTGGTAAAACCATGCTAGATATGATACCGAATAGAGTTTTTAGGGAGAATTTAGAAGTGGGGAGCATCATCAACAAGCTTAGGGAAGGCAGGCTTAGATGGTTTGGGCATGTTAGGAGGTGCTCGCTTATAGCCCCAGTGAGGAGAGTCGAGGCTCTCACTGTTAGTGGCGTAAGGAGAAGGGGTAGACCCAGACGCAGGTTGGAGGATAAATTAAAACTTGACATGAAGGAGCTTCTTTTGACTGAGGACATAACTTCTGATAGGAACCTATGGGGGAGCAGAATTAAAATTATTAAGTAGGATTTTATTTTTATCATATTAAGATAGTAGGATTAGAAATAGAATATAGGAGTAGGATCTATAGATATTTTGTATGTTGATAACTCCTAAATTATACATGTTTTTGAATACATTTTGAGGAGTTATGTTGGTATTTTAAAGTCATTTTGATACTAAAACACACAAAAATGGGTAAAAATGGGAAAAAAGTATTTTAATGTTTTGTTTGAGAAATGTGTTAAAACAGGACTAAAAACAGGAAAAATGAAGTAAGTGTTGAAGCAATGCTGAAAATCTACGTGCTGTCACCGTTTTGACCATATCTTGAGCATCCGGACTCCGTTTTCGACGAGCCACCTGTCAAAATGACCGTAAGACAAAAATATACAACATAGTGGAGGAAGCTGTCGGCTTGGTCAAAGGGAAGACGCCGGATTGGCCAAAGGAAGCCGCCGGCTTCGGTCAAAAAGTCAACATTTTTACCGAACATGTTTTTCTTGGCCTTCAAGCTCAGATTTGAAGTGAAGTCGCCGGCTTGACATCCGAAGTCACCGGCTTAACATCCGAAGCCGCCGGCTTGGACCTAAAACGCGTTTTTTTGAACGTAACGATCAAGTATTGAGTGGAGAAAAAGTCACCGCCTAAGGAAGCCGGGGGGCTTCGTACAAAGCCGCCGGCTTGGCACGATTTTCGAGGTCTATAAATTCTGGCCGAATCCTACAGTTTTCAATGTACCTTTTCAATATATCTCTCTCTAGTTACGAATTTCTTTAGTTTTAGGGTTAGTTTAGGTTTTACTTTCAAAGTAACATTGTAATCTTGCATTGGAATTCAAGTTTCTTTCATTTAATCAAGGTATCTTTATTTTATTATTCTCGTATCTCTTTAATTATGTCTTTATTTACTGTTAATTGCTTCTGTTCGTCTCCAACTATGAACTAAACGTTCATAGTGGTTACTTGGACGAAAACTGAACTTCATCTGGGAATCAGATGAAGCCGCCGACCTCACCTCCCAAGCCGCCGGCTTGGTTGGAAGGAAGCCGCCGGCTTCGTTCTTCAGTCCGTACGGTTTCTGGTTCGTTTTCAAATCTCTATGTTCATGTTTCTGTGATGATTATTTAAACTGTTTTTGTCTGCCATGATTGAATAACTTGTTTGCCATGCTTAATGATTAAATATTATGAATCTAGGATTAATTAGTCATTGATTCTAAGATCTTATATTCGATTCATATCACTTGTTTAGATCTAGTCCATCAAATATAGTGTTTGGATTGCATGCAACTTAGGTAAACATCATTGATAATTATACAACTAGTTGAACTTGAATCACACTTATATAATAGATTTCATTTTTGTTAGGCTTAATCGAAGAACCTTTGTATATGTGTGTTTAATTGTCGATTGCATGAGAACCTAATTAAGATTAACTTTCAGCTAGTAACTTGAGTTGATCTGATTAAGTTTATTAGTTTATATAATTTGTCAGTCTAATTAAATATTGCCTTGGATCCACATCAGGTTTAGGTGATATTTACCATGTGATTATTTGAATGCCATGAATGAAGACATTAGCTATGAACATCACTTAGTTAATATATGCTTTAGGTCCTACCTTATGAATGATATGCGACATTTAGCTTAACCTTTTAGGGATAACGATTGGTCTATGATTGTTATCTTCCTATTTGTTAATATAAGTTATGATATAATTAATACAATTCCCTTATGATTCACACGTCCTTGTAATCACTTCTCTTTTATAATTGTTTATTTTAAATATTTATTTCTTACTTTATATTTTGTTATTTTGTTTATCTTTAATCATCTCTTTCCTAAGAGATAAGAATCAACAACCTAAAAACACATAAAAATCTATCTTTAATTCTTTCATAAGAGCTAAGCTATATAATAAAACAACTCTTATCTGCTTCCACGCTTTTTTGGGACGATAACCTAAAATACTACATCTGACCGGGTTTTGTTGCTCGTTAGGGTGTTAAAGTGTATTAATAAACGGTTTTATAAATTTAAAAGTTGAAAGATAAGTTAAGCACTATTGCACACACTTTTGACACATCATATGTTTTACATGTCTCTCCTAATGTGTAGTATACACTTACTATATTATTATACTATTATATATATATATATATATATATATATATATGTGTGTGTGTGTGTGTGTGTGTGTATTGTATTACAATTTATTATTATTTTATTATATTTACTATTAGATGAGCATGTTTTTGTATGTCGGTGTATGTATGTATGCATGCATGTATGTTTGTTGGTATATACGTATGTATGTATGTATGTTTATGGATGTATGTATGTAGGTTCTGTAAGGTATGTAATCATGTTTATGTATGTAGGTACGTACATACTTATGTATCTCCTTTTAAGTGATCCATGTACGTACATCTTATGCATGGATGCTCTTCATGTTGAGTGATTTATGTGCTTCTTGCTTTCGCTTTTTACCCGGACACCTTCTTGGTATGTGTTTTGTGTGTACGTGCAGGCATGTATGATGTAGGTATAGAGGTATGTGTTTTATATGTATGCATGTTTATGTAGGTTAGTCTGTTTTTGTATGTATGTATATATATGTGTTTTTGATCGTTTGTTGGTGGGTATATATGTATGCATATATGTATGTTTGTAGGTTGCATGTATTCAGGCTTATGTAGGTATGTTTATATGTATATATCTAGGGAAGGATGCATGTATGTATTTTTGTATATATGTATACATGTAGGTATGTATGCTTATGTTTCTATGTATGTATGTATGTATGTATTTATGGATATATGCATGCACGTATGTATGTAGGCTTATGTATGTATGTATGTATGTATGTATGTATGTATGTATGTATGTATGTATGTATGTATGTATGTATGTATGTATGTATGTATGTATGTATGCATGCATGCATGCATGCATGTATGTATGTATGTATATTGTACGCATGTTATGTATGCATGGTTGTATGTATCTATATATGTATGTAGGTATGTATGTATGTACGATTAGGGGCCTCGCGTCGTTCAATGCATCTTGGGGCCATTATGGCGAAGGACGACCTTCTTTGCTCCCGAGCATGGTTGGTTTTCATTTAGCTGGGTGGTTTCGGGGATGTCTACCGTAAAGGTGCATGAGTGGTGTTTTGGTTTGTCATGGGTGGTTGGCTCTTTGCTTGCGCAACAACTGCCACCTGACATGCCTTTCGAGTTCTGTCTCCAATACCTTTGGCTCTACTTGAGGCATCAGCAAACGTCGATTCATTGTCGTCTTGACTGTCGCTTAGAGCCTAAATTGAGTTGGACAGACGCAAAACCCATGGAAATTTGATCCTACCATTTTCATGGCATCCTTTTTTATGCTTTATTTTTGGTTATTTATTTATTATTTATTTATTTTTTTATTCTATTAAAAAAAACTTTTGTTTTTTTTCTTCTTATTGGCCGGAGATCGACTCGAAAGAAATCTCCCTATCCGTCGAATAGAGAGAGGGATGACTTTCTCTACTTTTGCGAATGTTTTACACTGTGGGTGGAGAAATGACTTGTCTTTATTCTCGAATAGGGGAATGATTTTCTACATCTCACCTCCCCCATACACTACTTATCTGGTATTGGGTTTTGTTATTGTTGTTGTTTCTACATAAAAAATTTAAACTAGTGATATCCCGTAACTCCATGAGTCTTTACCTAGCCTCGAGGTTGGAGAATTAGGATCTCGGGGAGATCTCGTTTGGACTTTTTAGGGAGATCTCGGCATCTCGGGGAGATCTCGGATGTTGACTTATGTTGACTTTATAATTTTTTTAATAAAAATATACATAAAAACATAAATATATGTATATTTATATACGTTTTTACGAGATTTTACAAAAATATCCGAGAAATGAGCGAGAAAATCTTAGAAATTACGAATTTTACAAAAAAAATCTTACAAATTAACAAGAAAATCTGAGAAATCGTGGCTTTAACTAAGTTTGACTCTGTTGACCGAGAAATCTCGGGAGATGAACATCTCGTCTCGGTTGCCTTCTAAAAACGAGGTCTCGGGGGAGATATCGGGAAAATCTCGGGAGATTTACAACACTGGCTAGCCTCGCCACTGAATGTACTAGTAATTATCTAGCATAATGCATCCATACACTAACGACGAACGTCTCTTTATACATGGTATATGATAAAATGGATGTAGTTGATAAGAATGAATTTAATTATATGAGAGAAGAGAATTAATTAAATGTTTTTATTTATTCTAAATTCTAGTTTATTAATTTATTAGTTAACTCCCATTTATCAAAATTTTATTTACCTCCTAAATAAATGTTTTTTTTAAATCAATTAAGGGTAAAGGAAAAAAAAATTACAAATATAGTACTTTTTTTTATATGTATACACTATATTTTTGTAACCACAATTTTTAGGGCTCTCATTAATACGTGTGAAATTTTTATACAATCGGATAACTACCACCATAATTTACAAACATTTAAAACGTGTTAACGACTTCCCTAAAGATTGTTGTAGCCAAAATATGTACATTTTTTTATTTTAGTATATTTTTTATTTTAATTTTTGAACGGCGATATCAACATTGAATGCTCTCATTTGTCACCCACACACGCATTAGGAGGAAACACAATTCTCGACGATGTTGGCAGTACAATCGAAGGTTGAGAAAACCCCTCAAAGACCTTCTCAAATAGCATTGATGTTGACAGTATCATTAAAGGTTGAAAACTCCCTGATGCGAATGAGACCTTCTAAAAATATGTATATTATTATTACTATCCTCATCATCACCGTTACTAATTTATAACTCGCGTTTTCAGGAAACTAAAACATAATCTAATACGGGGTATTTGTTTTTTAAATTGTTAAAATAACACACACACACACACACACACACACACATATATATATATATATATATATATATATATATATATATATATATATGATGTTATGCGAGGTGTATATAAAATAGCTTTATATTTTATTAGGAAAAACTATTAAATACGATACAATTTTACACAAGATATTTATTTATTTATAGAATGGATATACTTAAACCTTGCTACAACACTTATAGGCAGTGTACCTAATCGTACAGTAGTGTAGTTTTTTAGTAAGTCCGGTTCGTTCCACAGGGAAATCTTTAAACAAAGCTCAACGCTATATTAGTTTACTTTTATTAAAAATACAAATATATATATAAGTAATATTATTATTATAAAGGGGGGTTTTTACCGTTTAATGACCGGTTTGTCGATTTTAAAACTTTAGTCGCAGTTAAAACCTAATGTAAAATATAAAATAAATACAAGACTTAAATTAAAGCGTAAAGTAAATAACGATAATGAAATTGCGAATAATAAAAATGCGATAAAATAAAATTGCGATAATTAAAAAGTACGATAATTAAAAGTGCGATTAAATAACAGTGCGATAATTAGAAGTGCAATTAAATATAAAATAAAGGAAATTAAATATGAAATAAAAGAATTATGCTTATTTAAACTTCCGTAATCATGATGTTTGACGTGTTGATTTTAGTTTTATGCCCATGGGTTAATTGTCCTTTGTCCTGGATTATTTAATATGTCCGTCTGGTTTTTGTCCATAACAGTCCATCAGTCATAAATATAAATTGCAAGTGTCCTTGTCAAATTATTATTATACCCGAAGTTAAATATTCCAACTAATTGGGGATTCGAATTGTAACAAGGTTTTAATACTTTGTTTAATGAATACACCAGGTTATCGACTGCGTGTAAACCAAGGTTTTACTACTTTGCTAACAATTACACCAATTACCCTTGAATGTAATTTCACCCCTGTTTTAATTATTCTAGTGGCTATTAATCCATTCCCGTGTCCGGTTAAATGAACGATTATTCGTACATATAAATACCCCGCCCATCGTGTCCGATCGAGTGTATATGGTAATTTATAGGGACGCCCAATTGTAAATCTTTATATTAACATTAACAAACTTTCATTTAATTAAACAAATATAAAGCCCATTAATAGCCCATAGTCTAATTTCCACAAGTGTCGTTCTTTTGTCCAAACCCCAATTATGGTACAAAGCCCAATTACCCAATTTTAGTAATTAGCCCAACATCATGATTACTTCGTTTTAAATAAGCATAATAATAACTTAGCTACGAGACATTAATATAAAAAGGTTGAACATAACTTACAATGATTAAAAATAGCGTAGCGTTACACGGACAGAATTTCGACTTACACCCTTACAATATTCGCTAACATACCCTTATTATTAGAATTATAATTAAAATTAAAATATAAATTATAAATATATATATATATTTTACGATATAGATAGAGAAGAGAGAAAATAGATTATGAAAAATGATCAGAATTCGGTTTGCTTTATAGCCAGAGTTGAAATTTGGGGCTCCGCGACTCGCGGCAAAATCCCCTTCAAACTCCGCGAGTCGCGGAGGTTAATTTTACAGCTCAGTCCTTGGAGTTTCTCTGCCGACGGTTTTTTATTATTTATAAATATAATATATATATAATTAATATAATTAATTATATATTATATTATATTTATATACATAGTTAACTTGTAATTTTTAGTCCGTTGCGTCGAGCGTTAAGAGTTGACTCTGGTCCCGGTTCCGGATTTTCGAACGTCCTTGCGTACAATTTAATATCTTGTACTTTGCGTTTTGAATCTTGTACTCTTGTAATTTCGAGACGTTTCTTATCAATAATTGGAACCTTTTTTATTGTCTTTTGTACTTTTGAGCTTTTTGGTCGTTTGCGTCTTCAATTCGTCGAATCTGTCTTTTGTCTTCACCTTTTATTATTTAAACGAATATCACTTGTAAATAGAACAATTGCAACTAAAAGCTTGTCTTTCTTGAGGAATAATGCTATGAAATATATGTTCGTTTTTAGCATTATCAAATATTCCCACACTTGAGCGTTGCTTGTCCTCAAGCAATATCGTCTTGAAACACTAGAATCACTTCTTTATTCTTCACACTTTGTACATCAGTGATTTCTATACGGCGGTATAAACAATGGTAGTAATGATATGGTTTACAGTCCCACATGACTATAAAAATTTAGATCCATTAAGGAAATTGGATCTTTATGAAAACATTTGATCTTTTGAAAATTAAATCTAGTTTTTACCCTAGATAAGTTTTCCGGGATAACCCTTTACCGGTGTTTGCAAAATATTTTTGTGGGTTTGGTGGGTTTCAGATTTGAAAATTTTAGCTCAAAACTTGCGGTTTTGTGTCACCCACTTGCTAACCTTGTATTAGGAAAGCAACACGTCCAGTTTACTTGTTCCGTATATTACCTTTCGGCAAACTACCGTCCGGTTGTAAAGGAAAGCGTTGAACAAGCAACTGTTAAGGCAATGTCCCGTGACATGCTTTTGATTATGGTCTATAACGTGTCGGACGCAATTACTATCCTTGGTAGGAGCAATAGTAAAGCTTACCCTTATAATTTTTCGGTCTGGCACAAGGTCCTGTCTTTGACCACTATGCAACCACCGTTCTTACGGTTGACACCCGATTTAGTTCAGGTGACCTAATGAATTCCAGGTGAATTCCTAGGATTTTACGTTCAATGGTAATGAACGCATTAAAAATAGGGTTTTCAGAAAACAAATCGGTTTGTAATTTTGATCAAAATATTTTCTCGTTTAAGCTCGAGTTTAGATATCATCGAATTTCATGAGTTTGTAATTCTCAATCTTTAAGGTCAATCTCTAGGATTGAGTAATATCAGTCTTAAAAGCTGATTTTTAATCTTTAAGGAGATTATCCTTTCTGGGGATCTGATTCATTAGTCTTATCCAGCTAATTTGCATGGTGCCCCCCCATTATACGAGATAAATCCTTCTCATGGTTAGGATAAATCTGACCACTTGGCGACCCTGTTTAATGCTGAGGTCCGTGGATTTCCTGCTGATTTTAGTGATGACTTTTCTAGATTTTTCGTCAACCTACAGCTGGTCTGGACGACAACTTCATGACCTAAATCAAGAAGCGCGTGTCTTTTTCGGAAGACTTTACTTCCTTTTAATGATGGAATTGATTCATCGTGTAGATCCATCTCTTCTTTTCTTTCATCGGGTAAAACAGTTTAGTTTAGTCCAAAGCAAAAGTATTTTCAGTTATTTGTTACAGATATATGTGACATATGTTTAAAATAACTTGGTAAATTTTCCCACACTTGGCTTTTATTTTCCTTTTTATCGTCCTCTATTCCATTTTAAATGAATTTTAACATTTTAGTTTGTTTCTCAATTTATGTCCTTTCCGAGGTAACAATAATTTCGGTGTTAAAACCTAGTTTTATCGTTCATAAATATGTATAAACATGATTTTGAATTCATTTAATTGAAAATTTTGAAAAATTTTACTAGAATTGGGTAGTCAGTATATAAGACTAGGGCTGTTCTTTTTTATCAGAGAGCACTAGATTCTAATACAACTACTGCTTTACTAGTATTTTTAATGGTAACCAAGTGTTTAATATAAAAATTTTAAAATCCGAAAGAATTTAATCCCTTCCCACACTTAAGATCTTGCAATGCCCTCATTTGCAAGAAATCAGTAACAATTTAAATTATTGAGGGTGATTTGTGTGAAAATGATTAAATTTTTACCAAAGTTTCCAAATATATTGGCGTTTGTTTGCTGAATGATAAATGGTGCACATCATTTGTTCATTCCGTCTTGTTGTTATTTCACATATATTTTGCATCTTGTCGTCAAAATTAGTTGCTTTTGCTGAACTTAATGCCAGTCTTTGAAAATGCGTTGTTTTACCCTGTTGTGTACATAAGATAAACTGCAAACGTATATACATATTTTTGAAGTTTGGTATATTACCCCACATTCAAAAATTATTAAAATCTAAGAATAAAAGTTAGATAATTATAAAAATGATTACAATATTAACAAAAATATTAAATGTATCAATAATTACAAATTACAAAATAAAAAAAAATAATAAGCAAACTAAGAATGATATTGGTACCAATAGGGGTTCCAGGCATAACCATAAGTGCTATAGAATGCTTCGGCAGGGTCATACGTAGGATATGGTGGCTGCATCTCTATAGACCAAGGAGGGAAGATGGGTTTCGGTGTAGGAATATAGTTTCTACCTATATGTTGGCAATGAGCTATGATCTGGTTCTGATGAACTTGCCAATCTTAAAATGCTCTCTGTCTAGCATTTTCGTATTCCTGAGAAGCTATAAACCTATGCATTTCTTGCATCTCATTCCCCCCTCCTACATTACCTTGCTGCTGGTTTCTCTCCACCTGTGGATGTCTACCATGGTATCGTACTGCGGCGTTATTTCGTCTCTTCAAAACTTTCGCACCATGGTATACATTTAAACCTATAGTGTCGCGGGGTTCCGGCTCTTCTAGTAATAATCCCCCCCGACTTATATCCACACCGAGATATTCACCAATCAAAGTAATAAAAATACCACCTCCTATTATGCTATGTGGTCGCATCCCCCAAACCATAGCTGATAAATAATAACCCACACAATATGGTATACTTACAGCGCTTTGTGGGTCTCGAATACACATATGGTAAAACAAATCTTGTTCATTTACTTTTTCTTTGTTCTTACCCCTTTGTGTAATCGAATTAGCTAAAAACCTATGTATCACGCTTAATTCGGCTCTATCTATATCCAAATAAGAGTAATTTCCCCCTTTGAAACGGTGATGGCTTGTCATTTGACTCCACACACCGTGTGTATCAAAATTCTCATCTATCTTTCTACCGTTTAGTATCAATCCTCTACAATCGGCAGATGCTAACTCCTCAGGCGTATATATACGTAAAGCCTGAGCCATGTCCAGTAAAGACATGTGGCGCATCGAACCGCCTAACAAAAATCTAATAAAAGAACGATCGGTTAAACTAGGTACCCGATCATTCAACTCTATACTACATAACAATTCTTCACACCATACTTTATATACAGGTCTACGTATGGTGAATAAACATATCCAGTCATTAAAAGAAGAATTACCATACCTCTGTACAAGTAATTCCCTAATTGGCCCGGCCAATTCTACAGCTTCTAAGGGTCCCCATTCTATGACCCTCGGTACCTCAACAACCTTAGAGTGAAGAGTATGCAAACCCCATTGATATTTTGGATAATCTATCCAAAGTCTGTCAAATCTCAGGTTCGGGTGCAACTCTTCCAAGTGCATATCGGAAAAGGTCATGACTGGATGAGGTACATCCTGCTTGTAGTAGTTATCCACCTCCTGTTGTTCCAAATTCTCAGCAGGAGCATTGCGGGCTTGGGATGAAAATTCACCCCTTTCATTCTGCAAAACACATCAAACACAAATTTTGTGCATCCAAATATGCATTAGTGTCAGCAAAATCATCAATCAAAATAATTACAATGACATTATCAATTTATATCAAACTTAAGCTCATTTTCACATTTTTATAAAATCTACACTTTTTCAAATAAGCATATACGAAAATGTTCGCCAAGTTCATAAGCATTCAACTCAAATAACATGTCAAAATAATCATTACTAGCAATCAAACAAGTCTCAAATGGCATTATCTTTCAAAAATCAAGTTCATGAATTTTAGACTTGAAAAAGTCCACTTTAATTCTCAAAATCATGTTTAGGCTCAAAGTTTGGATCATTTAACTACCTAGACATGTTACACTACTTAATTTAGCAATAATTCATGACAAAAATCGGCCATAACCTGTTTATATCAAAAAGCCCCAAATTTGCTCAAGAACACAAACCCTAGATTATTCAAAATTTGAAGTTTAAGGCTTCTAATCATGTTAAACAGCATCAATCTAGGTTATACAAGCATAATACATAAACAATTTAAGTCTAATTACACTAAAAAGCATCAAAATCAAATTGGGGAAAAAATGACTCAAGAACACCAAATTTCGAATTAAATGGTGTTTAGGTGTAGAAATTTACCGTTTTTCTTGAGTAATTCTTAGATAGCATCCTTCTCAACATGATTTTAGCAAAAAATTTGGTGATTAACGGTTAAAAATTGGGATTTTTGGGGGAGTTTTTCGGGTTTTTCGGAGTATTTCGAGCTGTATTTTTGCAGTGTGTTTTTGTGGGGAGTAAACTGATCTGTTTTTACGTTTTATTTTTTTTTTCTGGGTTTTGGTCCCTCCGCGAGTCGCGGAGATTTCCCTTTCAAACTCCGCGAGTCGCGGAGTTTGCTTTTTTTTTTTTTTTTTATATAATCTTTAACTTATAAAACAATTAAGTATTTAATTTTAAAATTTTGTTTCCCTTGTTATTTAGGACGAGGTCGTTTCGGATCGATGTCCTAGTCCGTCCTTCGACAAAATTTTAAAATTTGTCTTTTTGTAGCGATTGTTTTAAAAGCTAAGATTTTTGGGTTTTTTTTTTTTAATGTTTTTGGCATACTTTAAATCAATAAGATTAAAAATAATGATAATAAAAGTTCTCGTCCCTCCCTCGGGTAAAGCAATTTCGGTTTAAAGACCTAGTCTTCAACTTACGACGAATTTTAAAAATCATATTCTTAACTTAATGAGATAAAGTAAATTTTTGTTTTTAAATTCACACAACTTAAATATGAAATTCAAAATTAATATTAAAAATTCACACCAAACTTAAAATTTGAAATGCATAAAATTAAAAATTTATATTTTAAAAATTAAAAATTCACACCAAACTTAATTTTAAAAATTTATAAATTCATATCAAACTTATATTAATTTTTTCAAATATTTACAATTTTAAATATATTATTTTTACAAAGTTTACAATATTAATTTAAGATTTAAATATTTATTTTAAAAACATGGTAAAAATAAAATTAAAAATCTTTTTGGCTTTTTATCCCACTTTAATCAATCAAATATTATCAAAAATATGCGCCCCTCTTTTCGGTAAAGTAATTTCGGTTCCAAGACCTAATTTAACTCATGACGAATTTTTGAAATATTTTGGGTTGATTGATTAAAGATATTTATACCTTAAGAATAAACGTTAAATTTCGC
Source organism: Rutidosis leptorrhynchoides (assembly GCF_046630445.1). NCBI lineage: Eukaryota > Viridiplantae > Streptophyta > Magnoliopsida > Asterales > Asteraceae > Rutidosis > Rutidosis leptorrhynchoides. Next base: position 339,521,516 of record NC_092338.1, on the reverse strand, counting down.
AGTGATGTAATAAATTTTTGAATGATATCAATAATTTCGGTCGCCAAACCTAATTTTATTCAATACCAATTTAATACTTTTTAGCGAACAAATTAGCGTTTATTATAAAAAGGTTAAAAATAAAAATAAAAATAAAAACTGTACAGACATACCTGTGAAATAGATTTCTTAGTTATATGATCTATTTCATTCATAAGATAGTCGGTTTAATTGATTTTCCATGGCTACATAGGCGTAACCTCGAGCATTCAGTGTCTTTTCTTCTAAACATATGAACGGTCCGTCTCTGCATAAAGTAACAAATTCGGTATTTGAATAGGTTTGATTATTTGAGCATTTACCTCCATGTGACCATTTTCCGCATTTGTGACATCGTTCTAGGTGTCGTGCTCTTCTTTTCGCTGCGGATTTTGATTTTCCTTTACCAAATTGTAACTTATTATCTTCGCATCTGGATTCTTTTCTAACTCCGTCCATTCTTTCTCTGATTACTGATACTATTTCACTCGGTAGTATGTCATTATTACGTTTAGTGATCAAAGCGTGTAGCATTAGACCATGGTTTAGTTCACAGGCAGTCTTCATTTTGTAAAAACCTAAAAAAAATAAAAATTCAGAATGGGGGGAGAAGACTAGTTCTTTAGGGTCTGCTAGGGAAAGACCATACGTGTTCCATTTTCGAGAACTACACGAAAACAGACAATCTAACTCTAACAGAAATACATATTATCCTTTAAAGACTTGATTCTCCCCACACTTAGTTAGCTGTGGTGTCGAAATTGTGATTAACTTCGTTGTCGACTTCCATCGGACCATGTATGTAATGTTTAACTCTGTGACCATTAACTTTAAATTCAATCCCATTTGAATTTATCAATTCTATCGTTCCGTATGGGAAAACTCTTTTGACTATGAATGGTCCAGACCATCTTGACTTCAATTTTCCAGGAAATAGCTTGAATCGTGAATTGAAAAGAAGAACTCTGTCTCCTTCTTTAAATTCTTTTGAACTTCTGATTCTTTTATCATGCCATTTCTTCGTTCTTTCTTTATAGATTAACGAATTTTCGTATGCTTCATGTCTTAATTCTTCTAATTCGTTTAGTTGACTTAATCGTAGACGTCCAGCTTCATATAAATCAAGATTACATGTCTTCAAAGCCCAAAATGCTTTGTGTTCAATTTCTACTGGAAGATGACATGCTTTTCCATAAACAAGTCTAAAAGGTGTGGTTCCAATTGGAGTTTTGTAGGCTGTTCTAAAATCCCAGAGTGCATCCTCCAATTTAATGGACCATTCCTTCGAATTTGATCCTACAGTTTTCTCTAGAATACGTTTTAAAGCTCGGTTGGTATTTTCAACTTGTCCACTTGTTTGTGGATGATATGCGGTGGAGATTTTATGAGTTACTCCATATCTTTTAAGAACTTTCTCAAGTTGATTATTACAAAAATGAGTTCCCCGATCACTTATTAAAGCTTTCGGTGTTCCAAACCTTGCAAAAAGACGTTTTAAAAAGTTGACTACAACTCGTGCATCGTTAGTTGGGAGAGCTTGTGCTTCCGCCCATTTAGATACATAATCAATGGCTACGAGTATATATAAATTATTATGAGATTTTGGAAATGGACCCATAAAGTCAATACCCCATACGTCAAATACTTCACATACTTGGATGACATTTTGTGGCATTTCATCACGTTGACTTATTTTTCCGGCCCTTTGACATGCATCACAGGATTTGCAAAGAAGGTGTGCGTCTTTGTAAATTGTAGGCCAATAGAATCCAGCTTCATAAACTTTTCTTGCTGTTAGTTGAGGCCCATAATGCCCTCCTGTGGGTCCTGTGTGACAATGGTTTAAAATTTTACTAGCTTCATTTCCAAATACACATCGGCGTATTATTCCATCGGGACAACTTTTAAACAGATGTGGATCTTCCCAGAAATAGTGTTTTATATCACTGAAGAATTTCTTTCGTCTTTGGTACGATAATCCTTTTTCAAGGAATCCACAAACTAAGTAGTTTGCATAGTCTGCAAACCATGGGATTTCTTTATAATCTATCTTCAATAGATATTCATCAGGAAAGTTGTCTTGTATGGCCGATTCATTTAGAACTTCTAATTCGGGATTTTCAAGACGTGAAAGATGATCAGCGGCGAGATTTTCTGCTCCTCTTTTATCTCGGATTTCAATATCAAATTCTTGTAAGAGTAAGATCCAACGGATTAATCTTGGTTTAGCATCTTGTTTTGAAAATAGGTATCTAAGAGCAGAATGGTCGGTATAGACCACCGTTTTTGCTAGAACGAGATATGATCGAAATTTGTCAAAAGCAAAGACAATAGCAAGGAGTTCTTTTTCAGTAGTTGTATAGTTCGTTTGTGCTCCTTGTAACGTCTTACTAGCATAATATATAGGTTGAAATCGTTTTTCAATCCTTTGTCCTAAAACGGCTCCCATTGCAAAATCACTTGCATCGCACATTAGTTCAAATGGTAGATTCCAATTTGGTGTTATCATGATCGGCGCATTAGTGAGTTTTTCTTTAAGAATATTAAAAGATTTGATACACTCATCTGAAAAGATGAATGGCGCATCCTTTTCTAGGAGTTTATTCATAGGAGTGGCAATTTTAGAAAAATCTTTTATGAAACGTCGGTAAAAACCTGCATGCCCTAGAAAACTCCTAACTCCTCTAACATTGGTGGGATGTGGAAGTTTAGCAATTACATCTACTTTAGCTCTATCCACTTCAATTCCTTCTTTTGAAATTTTATGTCCAAGAACGATGCCTTCTTTAACCATGAAATGGCATTTCTCCCAATTAAGTACTAGATTTGATTTTTCGCATCTAATTAGCATTCGTTCCAGATTAACTAGACATGATTCAAATGTATCACCGAAGACTGAAAAGTCATCCATGAAAACTTCCATGCATTCTTCTATCATGTCATGAAAAATCGCCATCATACACCTTTGAAAGGTTGCAGGGGCGTTACAAAGTCCAAATGGCATGCGTTTGTAAGCAAAAGTACCATAAGGGCACGTGAATGTGGTTTTCTCTTGATCTTCGGGTGCTATTGGAATTTGAAAATATCCGGAAAATCCATCTAGAAAACAATAGTAACTATTTCCGGCTAATCTTTCCAACATTTGATCTATGAAAGGTAAGGGAAAGTGATCTTTTCTGGTGGCGTCATTTAATTTTCTATAATCAATACATACACGCCATCCTGTTACAGTCCTAGTAGGAATAAGCTCATTTTTCTCATTTGTAATGACAGTCATGCCACCCTTCTTAGGTACGCATTGAACTGGGCTTACCCATGGACTATCAGAAATTGGATAAATTAAACCTGCATCTAGCAGTTTAATAATCTCTTTCTTAACTACATCTTGCATATTAGGATTTAGTCTTCGTTGGCGTTGCACATACGTTTTATGACCTTCTTCCATAAGGATTTTATGTGTGCAATACGAAGGACTTATTCCTTTAATATCATGAATCTTCCATGCAATGGCTGGTTTATGAGCTTTCAACACAGAAATGAGTTGAGATTTTTCATTTTTAGTAAGAGAAGACGATATTATTACAGGTAATTCAGATTCACCATGTAAATAAGCGTATTCCAAATGGTTTGGAAGTGGCTTTAACTCTAATTTCGGAGGTTCTTCTATCGATGATTTGTATCGATATCTGTCTTCTTCTTTTAGCATTTGAATTTCTTCTGTTGGTTCATATCCATTAGCTATAAGTGTAGCTAACATTTCAGCTTCATCAATTGGTTCATTACCTTCTCCTAAAGAACATTCTCCTGTTCCTTGTAATTCTGGAAATTCTTCTAATAATTCTGCATGTGCATCTATAGTTTGAATATAATAACATGTATCATCTGCAGATTGTGGTTGTTGCATTGCTCTATCAACTGAAAAGGTAACACTCTCATCCTCTATACTTAGGGTCAGTTTCTTACCGAACACGTCTATCATTGCTTTAGCCGTGTTTAAGAATGGTCTTCCTAATATGAGAGGAACTTGAGAATCTTCTTCCATGTCCAAAACAACAAAATATACTGGAAATACTAAAGTACCAACTTTAACTAGCATGTTCTCCATTATCCCTCTAGGATATTTTATTGATCTATCGGCTAGTTGTATGCTTATTCTGGTTGGTTTCAATTCTCCAAGGTCTAGTTTAGTGTATAGTGAATACGGCATTAGATTTATACTAGCACCTAAGTCTGCCAATGCTTCTATTGAACTAAGACTACCCAGAAAACATGGAATTGTGAAACTTCCTGGATCAGATAGTTTTTCTGGTATCTTATTCAACAGCACTGCTGAACAATTAGCATTCATAGTAACAGCCGAGAGTTCTTCCATTTTCTTTCTATTTAAGATTAGATCTTTCAAGAATTTAGCATATCTAGGCATTCCTGAAATCACATCAATGAAAGGAAGATTTACATTTATCTGTTTAAACATATCCAAGAATTTGGATTGCTCGGCTTCAAGTTTCTCTTTCTTCATTTTACTCGGATAAGGAAGTGGTGGTTGGTATGGTTTAACATAAGGTTTATCCTTAACTGTGTTATCTTCGTTAACCTTTTCAACTACCGGTTCTTTTTCCTTATCTTGATCAGGTTGTGGTTCTTGTGGAGTAGGATTAGTTTCATCAGAAGTTACAGGTATTTCAGGTGGTTTAAGTGTTGTACCACTTCTTGTGGTAATGGCTTTAGCTGTTTCATTCCGGGGGTTAGCATTTGTATCGCTTGGTAAACTTCCCGGTTTTCTTTCACCTATTAACCTTGCTAGGTTACTTACTTCTTGTTCCAGATTTTGAATAGAAGCTTGTTGATTTCTAAATGCTTGAGCATTTTGTTCATTGGTTTGTTTCTGAGATGTGAAAAACTGTGTTTGAGTTTCAACTAGCTTTGTCATCATATCTTCTAAATTTGGCTTTTTATCATCGGTTTGTTGTGGTGGTTTGTTTTGAAAATTTGGTCTTTGCTGGTTGTAAGTATTATTGGATACTTGTTGATTGCTAGGACCTTGTTGGTTGTTGTATGGAATATTTCGGTTATAATTCTGGTTTTGATTGTAAATCGGTCTTGGCGGTTGATAATTATTCTGATAATTATTTCCAGGCCTTTGGTTTATGTATGAAATATTCTCTCTTTGTTCCATTGTTAATTCAATACTGAGACAATCTTTTGTCAAATGTGGTCCTCCACACTACTCACAACTAATTCGTATTGAGTGAATATCTTTAGTCATCTTTTCCATTCGTCTCTCCACAGCATCTATCTTTGCGGAAATGGAATCTAAGTCATGGCTAGAATCGGCTCTAGCTGCTTTAGATGATCTAATGATATCTTTTTCTTGGTGCCACTCATGTGAGTGGGAAGCAGTATTATCAATAATTTTGTAAGCATCAGTTTCGGTTTTCTTCATAATAGAACCACCAGCTGCTATATCTATGTCTTTTCTTGTAGTGATGTCGCATCCTTGGTAGAATATTTGTACTATTTGACAGGTGTCTAAACCATGTTGCGGACATCCTCTTAATAACTTTCCATATCTTGTCCACGCCTCATATAGAGTTTCATTTGGTTTCTGTGTGAACGTAACAATTTCTGCTTGAAGTCTTACGGCTTTAGATGCAGGAAAGAATTGTTTAAGAAATTTGTCAACTAAAACATCCCATGTATCGATCGCCCCTTCAGGTAACGATTCCAACCAATCTTTGGCTTCTCCCTTTAAAGTCCAGGGAAATAACATGAGATATATCTGTTCATCCTCCACTTCTCGGATTTTAAATAGTGTGCAGATCCTATTAAAGGTACGAAGATGTTCATTTGGATCTTCCTTCGGCGCACCACTAAATTGGCATTGATTAGTCACCATGTGTAGAATTTGTCCTTTGATTTCATAATCTGGCGCATTAATGTCTGGATGAGTAATTGCGTGACCTTGGCCAGTGCGTTTAGCTCTCATTCGGTCTTCCATACTTAAAGGTTCCAGATTCTCCATAATTGAATTTGTTGAATCGGTATCACTAGATGATTCTGATTTAATAGTTCGTTCCTCAACAATACTTGTTTGATTAATTGGTGGCTCCGGAGGAAAGTTTAATGGTTCAGGATCTACGAACCGTTCCTGAATATTCTCTGGATTCTCAATTGTGAGGTTGGGTTCAAAAAATGGATTATCGGAAATTTGAACTGAAGTACTTGGTTGACTGGATGACGATTCTAAAGAAAAATCAACGGCGGTTATATTTGTTAAACGATGTCTTGATCGAGTTACAGGTGGTGAACGTATAAAAGGTGGTGAACGTCTTGCTCGGTGCATTCACTGAATATCCTATTAGTTTTTTAAAAAGGAAAGAAAAATTATAATAAGTTATCCAATCAATAGACTTTTCTGATTTTGCCCACGTTTCGAATAGCCAAAAGATGCAGCAGAGGGGCAGGATTCGTTTGGTCTCAATATAATTGAGGACTGTTTGGCTCCAATAACCCGGTCCACGTACAAATCCAACTATTACTACGAACCAGAAAATTTTGATGTCTATCAATTTAACCACTCAAAATAAATTTTCGTAATTTTAAGAAATTTAGATAAGAAGTAGAATAAAAATCTATGTCCTAAAACTAGAATAGCGAGAAATAAGAGAGAAAAAGAGTTCGTCGAAAAAGGTTGAAAAAGAAAAAAAAAATGGTTGAAAAATAAAAGGTGACGGAAAAATAAAAGAAACTTATCAAAACTTAAAAATACTTAACTAACCTAATCTTATTACTACAACTAACTTAAAATTATAATCGCAAATTGAAATTACTAATTGGAATGATAATTGGTACATAGTAAAAGGTGTCTAAAAATATTAAAGCTTACAGGAAAAACTAAATCCCAAATGGAAATAACTTAAAAAGAAACTAAAACTTAAAAAGGCGTCGCAAAATTCTAAAGCACCTAAATCTTAGTCTAAAGAAAAAGCACTTAAGGAATTCTACGGCAAAGCCTAAAAATCTAGGAGTAAAAATAATTATAGCAAAAACTAAGTTTAAAATTAAATATGAGCTAAAAATACAAATATTACGCTACAACGATTAAAAAGGGACAAAATATAAAAATATACAAAAAGTTGTAAAAAGTACAATTTTTATAAAAATATTATTTTTATATTATTTATTTTATTAAACTATTAATTTTACAATTTTTATAAAACTAATTAAAACTAAATACATAAATTAAATAAAAAGTAAAAATAAAAATAAAACTAATAATAATAATAATAATAATTAGGTTGTAATAATAATTAATTAATAATTAACCGTAATTAATGCTGAATTAGGGCTTCCTGTCGCCTGTCAGAGAAGCTCCGCGAGTTGCGGTAATTTATTAAGAAAACCCCGCGAGTCGCGGGGTTCAGAATTTCAGCTGACAGGTTTGAATTTTTTTTACGCGTTTTTCTTTATTTATTTTTTTATTTTATTTTCTGTTTTTAATTTTTATATAAATAAAAGATATTAAAATTAAACTTATATTTTTATAAACTAAAATAAAAATAAAGAAACTTATAAAACTTAAATATTTAACAAAATCTTAAAAATACTTATATTTTTGTTTTTCTTTTTATATTTTCGAATTTTTAAAACGTATTTTTACAAAAACGACTTTTAATAAAAGTAACTAAAATTTTTTTTTTTTTATATTAGCGTTACGCTTCCGGCTTTTAAGATATTCCCCGGCAGCGGCACCAAAAAATACTTGATGTGGTAGCGTGGGGGTACGAAATAGCTTTATATTTTTACTAGGAAATACTATTAAATACGATACAATTTTACACAAGATATTTATTTATTTATAGAATGGATATACTTAAACCTTGCTACAACACTTATAGGCAGTGTACCTAATCGTACAGTAGTGTAGTTTTTTAGTAAGTCCGGTTCGTTCCACAGGGAAATCTTTAAACAAAGCTCAACGCTATATTAGTTTACTTTTATTAAAAATACAAATATATATATAAGTAATATTATTATTATAAAGGGGGGTTTTTACCGTTTAATGACCGGTTTGTCGATTTTAAAACTTTAGTCGCAGTTAAAACCTAATGTAAAATATAAAATAAATACAAGACTTAAATTAAAGCGTAAAGTAAATAACGATAATGAAATTGCGAATAATAAAAATGCGATAAAATAAAATTGCGATAATTAAAAAGTACGATAATTAAAAGTGCGATTAAATAACAGTGCGATAATTAGAAGTGCAATTAAATATAAAATAAAGGAAATTAAATATGAAATAAAAGAATTATGCTTATTTAAACTTCCGTAATCATGATGTTTGACGTGTTGATTTTAGTTTTATGCCCATGGATTAATTGTCCTTTGTCCTGGATTATTTAATATGTCCGTCTGGTTTTTGTCCATAACAGTCCATCAGTCATAAATATAAATTGCAAGTGTCCTTGTCAAATTATTATTATACCCGAAGTTAAATATTCCAACTAATTGGGGATTCGAATTGTAACAAGGTTTTAATACTTTGTTTAATGAATACACCAGGTTATCGACTGCGTGTAAACCAAGGTTTTACTACTTTGCTAACAATTACACCAATTACCCTTGAATGTAATTTCACCCCTGTTTTAATTATTCTAGTGGCTATTAATCCATTCCCGTGTCCGGTTAAATGAACGATTATTCGTACATATAAATACCCCGCCCATCGTGTCCGATCGAGTGTATATGGTAATTTATAGGGACGCCCAATTGTAAATCTTTATATTAACATTAACAAAATTACATTTAATTAAACAAATATAAAGCCCATTAATAGCCCATAGTCTAATTTCCACAAGTGTCGTTCTTTTGTCCAAACCCCAATTATGGTACAAAGCCCAATTACCCAATTTTAGTAATTAGCCCAACATCATGATTACTTCGTTTTAAATAAGCATAATAATAACTTAGCTACGAGACATTAATATAAAAAGGTTGAACATAACTTACAATGATTAAAAATAGCGTAGCGTTACACGGACAGAATTTCGACTTACACCCTTACAATATTCGCTAACATACCCTTATTATTAGAATTATAATTAAAATTAAAATATAAATTATAAATATATATATATATTTTACGATATAAATAGAGAAGAGAGAAAATAGATTATGAAAAATGATCAGAATTCGGTTTGCTTTATAGCCAGAGTTGAAATTTGGGGCTCCGCGACTCACGGCAAAATCCCCTTCAAACTCCGCGAGTCGCGGAGGTTAATTTTACAGCTCAGTCCTTGGAGTTTCTCTGCCGACGGTTTTTTTTTATTTATAAATATAATATATATATAATTAATATAATTAATTATATATTATATTATATTTATATACATAGTTAACTTGTAATTTTTAGTCCGTTGCGTCGAGCGTTAAGAGTTGACTCTGGTCCCGGTTCCGGATTTTCGAACGTCCTTGCGTACAATTTAATATCTTGTACTTTGCGTTTTGAATCTTGTACTCTTGTAATTTCGAGACATTTCTTATCAATAATTGGAACCTTTTTTATTGTCTTTTGTACTTTTGAGCTTTTTGGTCGTTTGCGTCTTCAATTCGTCGAATCTGTCTTTTGTTTTCACCTTTTATTATTTAAACGAATATCACTTGTAAATAGAACAATTGCAACTAAAAGCTTGTCTTTCTTGAGGAATAATGCTATGAAATATATGTTCGTTTTTAGCATTATCAATATATATATATATATATATATATATATATATATATATATATATATATATATATATATATATATATATATATATATATATATATATATATATATATATATATATATATATATATATATATATATATAAACGTCTTAAAATTTGCTTTAATCTGCTTTACAAGTTGACGAATCTCAAAACAACTACTCACTTTACGAATAGTTTGAAGTAAGCGCGTGAACCTCCATGGCCAGGAGGGGTTTAAACGTGTGATCTATAAATATTAAATATAAAATGTTATTGAATATCATGCTTACTGATAGATATTAATAATATATCATTAGAAACTAAAACAACCACTGTTCACCAGATTATTTTATATTCAAGAATAATAAATCTCGTTTTTTCATTGTTTGATGATCAAAAAGTGTGCAGTTTTTGAATCGCCAAATCATTCACGTAGTAGCCACTCCAATAGGAAGCATACGTAACTTGATCATCTAATTCATAACCGAATCCTCTCACCATTCAAACCAGCTCGATACAGTATGAAAAATAGGCATGCTAACCCCAATCCATCCCCTTAGCATATTCCATATTTCAACTACAATTGAACAATCAAATATTATATGACTCAGTGTTCCTAACGCCAAATCACATAAAGGACACATTATCGACGTTAATTTAATACCACAGATAGATAAATTCAACTGTGTAGGTACCTTATCAAGCTGAATTTTCCATAAAAATATCTTAATTTTGCTCAGTAGAATCCTGAACCAACACGTACTTAGTGACACAAATGGAAGAAGTCGATTGTCAATATGCAGGCGTGTGTCCTTTACTGAAAATTCCCCATTTGTCGATAAACTCCAACTTCAGCAATCCATTTGGTCCGTAATGAGAAAATGACCCACTTAATTTATCAATGTTGATTTTCTACCTCCAATATCACTTCGACGCCAATCCCAGCACTAGTTATTATTCACCCTTCTATCTGCAAAGTAACAATTTACATTATTTTTCAAACTATATAGCCAATCGAACTATATATATAAAGGGCCACTGTATGACCACGAATTTGTCTAATATTTGATTTGTCTCCCATTATCCACTTTCCCGAATAAGGCATTTAAGCGTACAATATCTTTGTCATGTAAAACGTTAAATACCTTATTTATATTCGACCAAACACCATTCGTATTAAAATCATTTAAATCGACACTTGAATAAGGCATTTAGTTACTGTTCATTAGGGGCAGCTAAGTAATTTTGACATTTTCATTTTTTGTTTGTTTGTAAACAGCAGCCTTTGTTTTCCTTTTTTATCCACGCTTTATTTTTTCCCTTCTTTCCTCGTGTTTTTTTCCCAACAAAGCGGGCCCATAAACGCTACTTATTTTATCATTATAAATTTATAATAAAACTCTAAAAAGAATAGGTAGGCGGATGTGAATTTTTATGACTTAAGTGATTTAATATTAAGGAATATCTAACTTGTCAATAAGATTACTCACTAAGTATACAATTATAATTTCCGGACACTCATGCACGAAATGATAATTGTGACATGGTGTGGTTGTAAATATTTTTTGGCTGAGATGACTATGACGTGACAATATTGTAAGATGAAGGGTGTAGCGCATCTAATAACCCGTCCTAATCCATCTGAACGAATACATTACGTTTGGTTACATCACGAGGTACTTAACCTCTATATGATACATTTTACAAACATTGCATTCATTTTTAAAAAGACAAACTTTCATTACATTGAAAGTTGATGGCATGCATACCATTTCATAATATATCCAACTATAATTGACTTAATAAAAATCTTGATGAACTCGATGACTCGAATGCAACGTCTTTTTAAATATGTCATGAATGACTCCAATTAATATCTCTAAAATGAGAAAATGCACAGCGAAAGATTTCTTTCATACATGAGAATAAACATGCTTTCAAGTGTCAACCAAAAGGTTGATGAGTTCATTAGTTTATCATAAACATTCATTTTCATCATTTTAATAGACCACAAAATCTCATATATTGTCACACGTAACTCGCGAATTAAAATTCATTCATATGGTGAACACCTGGTAACCGACCTTAACAGGATGCATATAGAATATCCCCATCATTCCGAGACTCTCATCGAACATGATAAATCAAAGTACTAAAGCAGTTCAAATTCTCTGACTGGGGCTTGTTAGTGCCCATAGATCTATCTTTAGGATTCGCGTCAATTGGTGGAAATTATAATAAACACCAATTCTTAGGCTACCAAGCTAAAAAGGGGCATATTCGATTCGATAATCCAGCCAATGTAGTTTCGATTACTTGTGTCTATTTCGTAAAACATTTATAAAAGCAGCGCATGTATTCTCAGTCCCATAAATATATATTGCAAAAGCATTTAAAAAGGGAGCAAATGAAACTCACCTAATGTAATTTGTAGTAAAAATACATATGACTATATTGAACAACTGAACAATGCAGGGTTGGCCTCGGATTCGCGAACCTATATCATTTGTTTATATATTAATACATATTCTCGTAATCGAATAAATCTATGCATTATTAATAGTGTATTTGTTATATTTATAATTTTCATTATTTATTTATACATTTTCATTTTATATAAATAGAGATATTAATATATTTAAGTTATGTACTTTGAATATATCTTTGTATATAAAAATCTTTATTTTTACACCTATAGTCTTAACAACGTTAGTAAAACTTTTATTTTTATATTAATAAACTATTTTTAATAATAATAATATTGATAGTTTTATTGATAACCTTAGTAAAATTGATAGTAATGATAATAAATTTTTATAATAATTGTATCAATAATGATAATCATAATATTACTAACGATAATATTAATGATAATACTTATAACAATATTAAGGATAAATATGATATTAATAATTATAAATATATTGATAATACTAATATTAATAAAATGATACAAATTCTAATATTAATGATAATAATAATATATCCTTATTACTTTCATAATAATAATAATAATGTTAATCATAATCATAATCATAGTGATAGTGATAATAATAATACTAAAATGATAAGTTTACTACTACTAATAATATTATTAATATTTATAATAATTAATGATGATAATAATAATAATAATAATAATAATAATAATAATAATAATAATAATAATAATAATAATAATAATAATACTTAAGGATAATACTTAAGGATAATACTAAATTGATAATAATATTTATGATACATATATTAATACCAATGATAACAATAATTATAATACTAGTAATATTATCATTAACTAATAATAACATGATACATATATTAATACCAATGATAACAATAATTATAATACTAGTAATATTATCATTAACAAATAATAACAATAACAATAATAATAATAATATTAACAACAACAATAATAATAAAAATAAATAATAAATAATAATAAATATAACAAAAATGTTTACTACCTTAAAGGCTCAAAAAGGTATCAAACTGCCCAAGCCGGGACTCGAACCCATCACCACCCGCTACCCCATCACCTCCCTTAACCATTCTTCCAATTTTCTTTATCTGATTTATAACAGACTCCTATTAAGTATAAACCGAATTCGTTTCTGTTTCCTAATACTCTTCTTCTTTACACCCAAAACTGAATCGACCAACATCATAACAGTTGGGTTATTTATTTGATTTGAGACTTGTATTGATACAGAAAGGATCGATTATTACTCAGGTGTGATGTCAAAGCTTTTTTTTTTAAATCGCTGTAACAGAAGAATAATATAGCGAAGAACACAAAATCTAATCTCGAATTTAAGACCGTGTTAGATAAAACTTACAACACAAAATATGTTTCAAAATACTCTAGGAAACTTTCTGTATCCTCAATTTGAATTGAAATACAAAAACGAATCCGAATTTTAATGATGAACAATCGGTTTGACTTTTATTTAAAAGTTTGACTTCCAAAATTCGCACTTGATATAAAGAATCGAGATATAATATTTTGCAGAAAGTTTTAGTATACGATTACAAACACCACTGCATTTTTACTTTTTGAAAATTCAATCGATTTCGTGGTTTTGGAAATTTTACCAAGAACAGGGCCGTAATACCTTGTTCTTCAAATAAAAATTTGATTTCTGTTGTTTTTGCCTGAGTTGTACTAGTAGAGAGATATGTAGAGATTAACAGGTATATTTACAGCTAATTGATTCAATTATCACTTGTTTTGTAGCTAGGATCTTGTCGACACAATATTCGCTCAGTACAAAAGAAATATAAAAAATATACCTTGATCACGATACTTAACAAATTTGTACTATCTTGTTTTGGAGGAATTAAGTTTAAGCAGACAATTGAAATTGGATGGATTACGACATCAAATAGATTTTGTATATATATCTGTGTTTAAATTGTTAGTTAATAATATTAATACTAAATTTATTAATATTAGTAATAATACATATCAATAATAATTATAATAATAATACTAATAGTTAATAATAATAATATAAAAGAAATTGTAATAATATTATTAATGATAGTACTAATAAATATTATCACTCTCCAATAATAATAATAATAATAATAATAATAATAATAATAATAATAATAATAATAATAATAATAATAATAATAACTAAATTCATTATTTTTTTACTAATTATAATAATAATGATATCAGTATCAATCATAGATTAACTTGTAATTGATATTACATATTATTAATTATATATGACATTGTAACTATATAATATATATAATAACATATCTGAATATTTATACATTTTATTATAAGTATATATATTATTATTTAATACATGTTTTGCATATTAATTGTATTATAATTATATAAGTAAGTATGAAAATGTAAATGTTTTACATATGTAAGTAATATATATATTTATTTAAATATTATGTTCTGTCAACATATAATGTTTACATTTTATATATATATATATATTCCAATATATCTATAATACTAATTATATATATAACTCATATGTATCTATATATATTTATTTTAATATCAACATAATTATTTTGTGTTTTTATTTTACATATTAGATTCTAATGTTTAAATTATATTTTATTATTTCCAATTGTTGTATATACTTACCTTTATATATATACATATTTATTTACAAACAATTATTTGTGAATCGTCGGGAATTGTCGAAGGTTAAATGATTTCATGATAATAGTTCAAAAATTTTGAGACTCAACTTTACAGACTTTGCTTATTGTGTCGAAATCGCATTAAGATTAAGTTTAAATTTGGTCGGAAATTTTCGGGTCGTCACAGTACCTACCCGTTAAAGAAATTCCGTCCCAAAATTTGATCAGGATGGTCATGACTGACAATGAATATGTTTTCATGACGCATACGAGCTAGAAATTAGAGTTTTTATCATTAGTGAGTAATATGGATAAAACGATTCATTTATGTGAAGAGTACGAGTGAAGCTATCACAAAAGAGTGAAATGATTAAATGCAGGTTCATTTTAACCGGTGACGTAATCACGGTTAATTTCCTGAATTTAAGGGAAAAGATAGAACTATCAAGATAATATGTTCTTGATATGTTTAGAGATTAGATAGAATGTAAGAGTCGTGTAACATGGCACATGATAACGTTATGGTCTGTGAATCATCACGTTCCATTAGAAACTCAGCATGACTTACTGTAATATAATCACGTTGATCAAGTGTCATTATATTACACTAACTCATGCATCAATTTCCAACACTACTTCAAAATCATTCATAATTCAAACTCAAATTTTAAAGAAATTTAGAAACTAAAGTAGTTTCCTTTATGATGTAACACAGATAGCGCGAAAAA
Organism: Rutidosis leptorrhynchoides; assembly: GCF_046630445.1. Lineage (NCBI taxonomy): Eukaryota > Viridiplantae > Streptophyta > Magnoliopsida > Asterales > Asteraceae > Rutidosis > Rutidosis leptorrhynchoides. The sequence continues at coordinate 339,505,897 of NC_092338.1, read as the reverse complement.
GTAAATGATTTCAGATAAGAATAGTTATGAAAATATCTTCATAACTATCGAGGATATTTATAATGAAAGATATGATAATATCTTAGAATTTTAGAATCATAGTGTGATGAAGAAATTCATTCACAATGATTTAGAGCAATTAAAGAGTAAGGTATTCGCTAAAGATTTCATCAGAAACAGAATCATCGGAATTCTTTATTTACAAGTTTAGTCCTTGTGATTTGTTTAGAGTCTCCTTCATGATTTGCTCAATCCATTTTTCAGTATCAAAATCTTTGAGCTTTTTCAACACTCCATTCTTTATCATCAAACTTTTGACTATTAAGGCAGTCTTCATTTTTCACTACTTTCTCAGCTTTTTCAAAACTCAGAAAACTGATTTCATAGGTTTAAGCACTTTTCAGAAATTCAGAATTGAAGATCATAATTCTAGGAGATAAATGTTATATGTATACATATAACTGTTGATGTAGACATGCGGCGAGATTTCAAAATACTGATTGCTAATTCTAGGTATTTAGTACGGCAATTTTCGTTATCATATGCAGATGAGTAGATGCTAGGGTTTCTATGAACAATTATAATGGTTTTTCGGAGAGACTTAATGTAACGACCCTGGATTTTCCAACGTTTAATTGTTAATAATTTATTATTAATGCTTGGGTTTTAATAAACGTGTTCTTATACGTGTTACTTGTTACCGTATTTAACTTTTCATGGCCCGACTTGTCTTTGTGACACACGTACTTTACACGAATAATATTTTGAATATTATTTACATTGATGATTAATTATTATTAATTATTTTTAATTAACTAATGTTAGTAGTTAGTTACTTGGGATTATTTATTTAATTTGTTGCATACTTACATGGACTTGTACTTAGGCTTATATACTTGGACTTGGAAGCCCACCCTACACACTTAATGGACTAGTAAGCCCACTTTTAAGCTAGTGTTTTATTAGTGATAAACATGGATTAATTAAGATTAAGTATGAAGAGACTTGTCACAAGCATGCTTGCACCAAGCTCCCATGTATTTAACTTTAATACCATATTAAGCTCACTCCATTCTCCAACACTTGAAAGCACCATTTGATTCCCCCATTTTTGTTGCAAACCAGCCAAGAAGTGCTAGGAGGGAGGAGTTCAAATTTTTTTTGTATACTTATTCACTTGTATTCATTTCACTTTTACACACACTTCAAACTTACTTCTCTTTTCTCTCTTTTTTTTCTCTCAAATATTGTAAGTAACAAGCTTTACTTTCTTTCTTTTTCTTCCATTAAAACCGCCATCCATCATCATCATTTACTAGTTGTAGTTTGTTGTTACTTGTTGTTGTTTTTTGTTTATGATTAAAGATCAAGTTTTCTAACTTGTATCTTCATGTAATCTTGGTTACTTCCATCTTTTGTTTGATGAAGAACCAAGAACAAGAATCTAAACTTACTAGTTTATGGTTCTACATTTAAGTATTTTCAAGATTTAAAGTTCATAAGTTTCATAATCATACATGTGTTCATGTTTTGTAGACTTAAATCCTAAGATCCAAACTTTGATTTGAATCTTCCTAAGTATGAAACAAACATGAACATAATACTTGTACTTTAGTTTATTTCTTTCTTTTGTAAGTACTTTAAAGTTGTGATGTTGTTAATTTGGTCAAGTATTACTAGTTAATCTTGATCTCATATTTCTTGAAACTAAAAGTTAACTTTATAAGTTCAAGAACATGGAAGTATAACTTTCTAGTTATAACTTCATATACTTATGTTGGATCTAAGTTTCTATAGCTTATGGTCTTCTAAATTTGTCGTAAATAAGAGCTTACAAGCTTACATACATTTTACAAGTTGAAAATCTAAGTTTCATAACTTATGGTTTCATTAAAGTGTAGATCCAAGTTTTGTAACTTAGGATCTAACTTAAGAACACTAGATCTAGACTTTCTAGTCTAGGATCTTTAAGATCTAGCTAAGATCTAAGTTTTACAACTTAAGATCTTGTTTATTTAGTTTACTTTCAAGTTTGTAGCTTAATATTACTAGTAGAACTCATGTAAGTGTCGGATCTAAGATCTTGATGTAACTTTAGTTCATCAAACTACATACAAATCTTAAGTGAGTTGTGCTACATATCTTAGACTTACACTAGGGTTATTATGGTCAAATCTTGGTTAAGATGATGCAAACCCATCAACGAGTTGTACACTTGAAGCTATACGCATCAAGGATGAGAACCGTGATGAGCATCAAGCACCAAGAACCCACCGGAACACCTTTACTTACCATTTATGGAACTGATCAGACTACCTGGGCTACTGGAAAGTTTATTTTCAGTTAGTTCGGCTCGATTAGATGATTTTCCAATTAGACCTCGTCTTAATCCGAGTTACAGTTTAGGATCTGTGGCCTCCCGAAAGTCACTACACCCACTTAATGTTGTGCTGAAATTTCTGACCTACTCGCACTTAAATCGTCACCATGGTCAAATGAAGATGAGTTTGGTTCTGGAAATTGGTCAGCCTCTAGGGGACTCATATACGGAGCCATGGCCACTGTTCTCACCTCATTTCAGTTTGTATAGATGTCGTGGCGACTGAACGAAGTTAGCCTTTATTTCAAACCCTAGTCTTGACTTAAAACTTACTTTACACTTTTTGTTTAATGATGAATGATGATGGTACTTAAGACCTAATTTACATACTTTTAAACCTTTGGAAACGATTTACTGACTTAGTAACTTTTGACTTAGGTTGAGGACCTTTCGGACCAACCACTTGCTTACTATTCCCGCGTATCGACTTTTACTACTTTTCACTGTGAGTTATGGCATCCCTTTTTACTTTAACTATTTTGGGAACTGAGAATACATGCGCATTTTACGTTTTACATACTAGGCACGAGTACTTAAACTTTATATATGTGTGGGTTATACAACGGCATAAACTTTCCCCTTAGCTCGGTAACGTTTAGTCATTGGTCTTTAAACCGGTGAACGCGAATCTTAGATATGGATCCATAGGGTTTGGCATCCCCACTTGGGCTAGTAGAGCTAGCATTTAATGGGTGTTTAATACTTCATAAACATACGCACTCGCCAAGTGTACTTTTAGGGGGTGTTATTTACGTTAAGTTAGTTACCAAGTGCCCACGGTTATACATATACTTTTCATACTGTTTTAAAACGCTGTTGAAGCACTGAAATCTCGTGGCCTACCTTACATTACTATTATACTTAAACTATAGCTCACCAACCTTTGTGTTGACATTTTTAAGCATGTTTTTCTCAGGTGCTTAAGGTTTGCTTGCTTCCGCTGTAGTTGTCATACTTTGTAGACTCCCGTTGCGCTTATTAGAGATGTCACCGCATGAAACGTTTATTTGCATTCAAACTTTATTACTTTTGAAACGATGTATTGTAACGACCTATGGGTCACGTACTGTTATTGCTTGCTATTCGTAGAAGCAGACTTTTGGTTGTTAAACATTTGACGTTGGTTAAGACGTCACCTATATTTATGAATGCAAACTTTTTGAAACAGCATATAGTATTTGACCTTGTAATGATCCTGTTGTTGATGATTCGTACACGATGGTTTTGTACGGGGCATCACACTTAAGTCACTGAATAATGAAGTTGCTGGTAAGTTTACTGCTAATGTGGTGGGATATAAACGGTTCTCCGGTAACGGTGATGAAGGGCAAACTTTTATATCAAGGTTATAATAAGGCTAATTCGAATGAAAACTTGAAGTTGATTTGCTGGAGCTGTGACAAAATTGCCTATTTTGAAAAAGAATTACAATGTTATTTTTGGTAATAACAACGCCAAAGAAGCTAGCACAGATACGTGTTAAACGTTTACTCAGGTCCTGAATGTTTTCAGGTGCATAACTATAAGCATCAATCTTTTCTTCCGTAGATGAAGTGCGGTTGGTTTATCCTCTCGATTGAGGTGTTTTCAAGAATCATGAAAAGTTTAAACGTAGATTGTAATCGTGAAGATGCAAATGAGGTTTTAAGATGAAATCAAGTGGCAAACATGAAGAATTGTTTAGTTTCATATGTTATAATCAATATTTTAATTCATTTTAATTGTCCAATGTTATTATCCACAGTCGATAGTCCACAGTAACAGTCCAATAATTCATATATAGTTTAATATATAATATTCGAATTAATTAATATGTATCGTGACCCGTGTACATGTCTCAGACTAGATCACAACTCAAAGTATATATATTATTGTAGAATCAACCTCAACCCTGTATAGCTAACTCCAGCATTACTGCATATAGAGTGTCTATGGTTATTCCAAATAATATATATAGATGCATCTATATGATATGTCAAAACCTTGTATACGTGTTCCGATATTTAAAGTGCGTAAAATAAATAACAGAAATTAAATGACGATAAATAAAGTGCGTAAAGTAAATAACAGAAATTTAAATGACGATAAAAAAAATTGCGATAATTAAATTGCGATAAATAAACTGCGATAAATAAAATGTAATCAGTTAGCTAGGAACAGTTAGCTAGGATTTTGTTAGCGTGGATTCTTAACAGAAATTCTCATAGTTAATTTGTTTGTTTCTAACAACTTTTATTTTGTCAAATGTTTTCTTCATTATGCAACTTGTTGGATTCTGATAGGTCAAAATCCAAATATGAAATTGAATGAAAATGGTTATTCTGCGGTGAACGGATACGTATATTAGTGGTTGTAAGTAGGATAGTAAATGACGGTTGAATCAGATTGGAAGAATGTACAGTGTAACTTATTAATGTGAAATCTAAATATTTCTAGGGTATTACCTACCCGTTAAAATATTCTTACCATTAACAGTTTATACAAAAGAGTTTTTGATTACAATCTTTATGAAAACATATATACATATATATTTTCTTCAGATATAATCGTGAATTTAATGAGTTAATATAATATTAATCTCATTTAATTTATCGTTAGAACTAGAACACATAATCTCTAAAACATTAGAAATTATATAATCGTCACGTAGAATGAAGATAATTGATGTAGAACGATTCGTAGAACGATAATTATACTCGAGGTACAGAATGAGATGTTGAGGCATGTGGTGTTGAAACTTAGGTTGTTGGTGGTACTGGTGCTGTTACTGATGGTACTGTTGGTGCCGATGATGTTGCTGAAGCTGGTAAATTTTGCACCATATTCTCCAAATTGATTACACGAGCTCGAAGTTCGTTGACTTTTTCTATTATTCCGGGATGATTGTCGGTCAGAACGAGCAGATGAATAAGGTTTAGAATCTGAGTTATGATATAGTTGTGGTGAGATACTCTGAGAGAGAAATTGGTGTTTCGAATAGGTTCGTCGGCAAGTGTTTCAGGTTCTTCGCCAAGAGGTGAATTCGGTTGACAAAAAGGATCGCCTTCTTCGCGTCTCCATTGATTAAGTCGACTACGAACACATCAGATGAATTGATGATGGCCGATTGGTTGATCCATTCCGGTTATACTGCTTTCGGAGCTCAAGTGTGTTTCCATATCGGAATAACTGTCGGAATAACTATCGGAATAGCTATCGAAATCTGAGGGACTCGAACTGGTTGAGGGATTCATCTCGTACGATCAGATGAAGGATTTTTGATAAGAAATAGATTATAGGATGTAGATTAGTACCCTGCAATACATAATTTACATATGCATATATAATACTAAAATCCCATAAATTACGGAGGAATCTACGGAAGCTGTCAGACAAAGGTAACAATAACAGATACGCTAAGATATGAATTTATCTATACACTATTCATGCAATTAATGCAGTAATATGTGTCTAGACTAGGAATGATAAGCAAAACTTTTGACATGCAGACACGGTCGAAGTCCAGACTCATTAATGCATCCTAACGACTTATCAGTTAGATACACTAATGCAGACCTGGTTCACTAAGACCACCGCTCTGATACCAACTCTAATAACCCATCCTAATCCATCTGGACGAATACATTACATTTGGTTACATCGCGAGGTACTTGACCTCTATATGATACATTTTACAAACATTGCATTCATTTTTAAAAAGACAAACTTTCATTACATTGAAAGTTGACGGCATGCATACCATTTCATAATATATCCAACTATAATTGACTTAATAATAATCTTGATGAACTCGACGACTTGAATGCAACGTCTTTTGAAATCTGTCATGAATGACTCCAAGTAATATCTCTAAAATGAGCAAATGCACAGCAGAAGATTTCTTTCATACCTGAGAATAAACATGCTTTCAAGTGTCAACCAAAAGGTTGGTGAGTTCATTAGTTTATCATAAACATTCATTTTCATCATTTTAATAGACCACAAGATCTCATATATTGTCACACGTAACTCGCGAATTAAAATCCATTCATATGGTGAACACCTGGTAACCGACCTTAACAAGATGCATATTGAATATCCCCATCATTCCGAGACTCTCATCGGACATGATAAATCGAAGTACTAAAGCAGTTCAAATTCTCTGACTGGGGTTTGTTAGTGCCCATAGATCTATCTTTAGGATTCGCGTCATGTAACAACCCAAACCAATAACCAACCGAATACGCGAAACAAAATTTTTTTTTTTTATCAGTAGAGTGCGCCACGCGCACCCCTTGGGGTGCGCGGCGCGCACAGGCCCACATTCAGTTATGTCCGGTTTTGTCAATTTTCAATTAAAGATCTCCCACTTCCCGACATATTTAGACGAAACGCTTTTCACAACATGTCATAATAGTTAAAACTCACACGATTCAATAATAAAATGAGTTTTACAAAACGGGGCCCACATCGGCCATTTTACGAGTTTCATACAAAACACGAGTTTCGACCACATTAGTTTAATTTCCAAACGACACTATGAGCATGGTGTTTGGGGGTTAAACTACCCAAATATCGGTCAAACTCCAAAAGCTATAACATCCCAAAAGCGTCCCCTAAGCAACAAGTGGGATCTCTAATCCAAACGAATGCCCTTACCCTTGTCAACACCGGATCCTATAAAAAGATAAACAACGAGAGGGTAAGCAAAGCTTAGTGAATGCAATAATTATACACAAACATATATAATATACCTACTTGCAAATACTCAATACACATACCGAATACATGCTAGCAACACAATTAGCTTATCATCAATACGAGGCTACCAACCTCCAATACCACAAGCTAGCATAACAATCACATAAATATATATAACTTGAACAATATAATATGCTTTCGCTTACAACACAATAACCATGGTTAACCAATAGTACAAGGGAATGGCGCCCGCGAAAGGCCATCGGAGTTCACAACATCCATTAGTGTACTTAGCACCTCGTATCACTAACCCCCGGGTGGCATCTTAACACCTCGATACTTCACCCTCGGGTGGCGTCTTAACACCTCGACACTTCACCCTTTATTATGGAGTGGCGTCTTAACACCTCGACACTTCACTCCTAGGTGGCATCTTAACACCTCGATGCTTTACCTCGAGTGGCATCTTAACACCTCGATGCTTCACTCGTCACGTGAAACGTGGTGTCTTAGCACCTCGACACCTCACATCTCACGCTACAACAAATAAATACATTATATACCTACACATATAATTATTCCACTCACCTTAACAATTCAGTGACGGTTTTATACTTCCGCAAGCTTCAACGCAAAGTACCTAATATAATAAGTACTTCAATCAACACAATAGCTAGTTCGACTAGATACCAACAATTCACTTATGTGTATTTAATGATTTAACTGCATTAAATGCCCCATTTTCACCAAAACCGCCCTATAAGGGTCAAGACCATCATTAATCACTTAAAAGCTAGTGATTAAGGTCCAACAACACTAACCATTACACAATTAGGGTATTTCATACCCATATTTCCCAATTAGGTCAATCATTAGCCCTTTGACTAATTTAAAGTCAACGCCCCCATTTCGGGTTATCTACTAACCCATCTAACACCCATTTACTAATTAATTAGGTGTGCTAGTGATTGACTAACCAATTAGAACTCATAAACATCAATTAACATTTTAAAACCCTAGTTTAGTTACCATTGAGTCTTTATGACTCCATCTTACCCAAGAACACCCAAAATCACCAAATATGGGCTTTATGTTCTTCATTTACCCAAACCCTAACCCTTACACAAAATCAAAGTAAGGAAATTAAAGTTAGAACATACCACTACAACCAAAACTTAGCTAGAGAAGATATGAACAACTTTATAACTCGAGCTAAGACTCAAAACTAGCTCCTCCTTCCTTTGCTTGAGCTTTCTCACACAAGAATGTCACTTTCTCTCTCTAAAATTGAAGTGAAGAAGATAAGGTTGTTGAAAATGGAATGAATGATACCCCAAGATCTGACCTACTGGCCTCCAACTCGTCCACAAGTGAAATTACCAAAATGCCCATCAAAATATCTGAATAAAATAAACAGAACCCGGCTACAGTGAGGAGTGCGCCAGGCATACCCTTAAGTGTGCGCTGAGCGCACCCTACTCAGTTCGCCCTCTGACCTCTGTTTTAATATACAAGGTCACCCACACCTCATGTACCCTATTTACTCTGTTGTACAATGAAGATTAGGGTCTTACAACTCTCCCCCACTTGAATCGGAGCGCGTCCTCGCGATCCAAGCCGCATGACAAGAGGGAAGATAGACCAACACAAACTCTTCGGGCTCCCAAGTAAATTCGGAACCTTTACTACGACGCCATTGAACTTTAAAAGTTCTCACTTCTTTATTTCTCAACCTTTTGACCTTCTCATCGAGTATGGCAATCGGCTCCTCAATATATTCTAACTTATTGTTTAGCTCAATCTCGTCTAATGGCACCCATGATGAATCATCCGCAAGACACTTACGGAGATGGGAAACATGAAATGTATTATGGATCCCCGCAAGCTCTTCGGGTAATTCCAAACGATACGCGACTTCACCAACACAAGCTAAAATTTTAAAAGGACCAATAAACCGAGGAGCTAACTTTCCCCGTTTTCGAAACCGAATAACACCTTTCCATGGCGAAACCTTAAGCATCACCATGTCACTTTCTTGAAATTCGATCTTTCATCTACGCTTGTCTGCATACGACTTTTGTCTATCTTAAGCCTTTTTCAAATGATCCCGAATCATATCAATCTTGCTATTCGTTTCTAAGACCAAATCGGTACTCCCGATTTCTTTTTGACCAATCTCACCCCAACAAATCGGAGTTCGGCACCTCCGCCCATAAAGCATCTCGTAAGGTGGCATCCCGATACTAGTATGATAACTATTATTGTACGAGAATTCCACCAAAGGTAAGTGCTCGTCCCAACTTCCACCAAAATCAATAATACACGCCAGTAACATATCCTCCAAAGTTTGGTTCGTACGTTCGGTTTGATACGCCGTGCTTAATTTCAATTGTGTACCCATATCTTCGTGAAACTTTTCCCAAAACTGAGATGTAAAACGGGTATGTCGATCCGAAATAATAGATATAGGAACCCCGTGTCGAGCGACTACCTCCTTGATAAACAATTTAGCCAAGGTCTCCGACGCTATCGCTTCCCGAATGGGAAGAAACAAGGCACTCTTCGTCAACCGATCAACTATTACCCAAATCGAGTCAAATTGGGTTCTCGCCGTCTTTGGTAACTTTGTAATAAAATCCATGGTAATGTGCTCCCATTTCCACTTCGGAATTTCTAACGGTTGTAATTTACCATACGGTTTTTGGTGTTCGGCTTTAACTTGCAAACACGTGACCAATTGCTCAACATACTTAACAACATCACGTTTCATGCCCGGTCACCAATACTCCTTCTTTAAATCAAGATACATTTTTGTTGCGCCCGGATGAATGGAATACTTTGACTTATGTGCTTCATCAAGTAGCACTAGTCGATAATCCCCCATCTTCGGCACCCACACTCTTCCTTGAAAAGACAACAACCCACGCGAACCCATAGTAATGAATTTCGATTGTCCCACAATTCGTTCCGCATGCTTGTTGTGAACGTAAGCTTCAATTTGAATCACGCCAAGTTTTTCAAGAAAATCGTTAGTAATAATCATACGTAACAATCCCAATCGAAACGCCGGGTGGTGACTCTTTCGACTTAACACATCCGCGACCAAATTCGCCTTACCCGGATGATAAAGTATTTCACAATCATAGTCTTTCACCACATCCATCCATCTACGTTGATGATAATTCAAATCTCTTTGATTAAAAAGATGTTTCAAACTCTTGTGATCCGAATAAATCGTACACTTGACACCATACAAGTAATGGCGCCAAATTTTCAACGCATGAACAACCGCCGCCAACTCAAGATCATGAGTCGGATATCTCGTTTCGTGTTCCTTTAATTGTCAAGAGGTATAAGCGATGACTTTACCCCTTTGCATTAGAATACACCCGAGACCATTTAAAGAAGCATCACAATAAACCGTCATGTCTTCCACACCTTCCGGCAATACTAACACCGGAGCTTGACATAACTTCTCTTTTAACAATTGAAAAGCAATTTCTTGCTCGTTCTCCCAATTAAATCTTGCGTTCTTTCTTGTCAATTTTGTCAATGGAGAAGCGATCTTAGAAAAGTCTTGGATAAACCGACGATAATAACCGGCCAATCCGAGAAAACTTCGGATTTCCGTAGGCGTAGTCGGTCGTCCCCAACTCTTTACCGTCTCAATCTTCCCCGGGTCAACTTGAATACCATTTTCGTTCACGATATGGCCAAGGAATTGAACTTCCCTTAGCCAAAAATCACATTTGGAGAATTTAGCATACAACTTCTCCTTCCGCAACGTCTTTAACACACACCGCAAATGAAGTTCATGTTCTTTCATACTCTTCGAATAGACAAGTATGTCGTCAATGAACACAATTACCGACTTGTCCAACATAGGTTGGCACACTCGGTTCATAAGATCCATGAATGCCGCCGGTGCATTCGTAAGACCAAAAGGCATAACTACAAACTCAAAATGCCCATAACGCGTTCGAAAATCCGTTTTCTCAATATCTTCCTCACGGACCCGAATTTGGTGATAGCCGGACCGTAGGTCGATTTTGGAGAAATACGTTGCACCTTGGAGTTGTTCAAACAAATCGTCAATCCTAGGCAAAGGATAACGATTCTTGATCGTCACTTTGTTCAACTCCTGATAATCGATGCACATCCGCATACTATCATCCTTCTTTTTCACAAATAAAACCGGAGCGCCCCATGGTGAAGCACTCGGTCAGATAAAACCCTTTTCAAGTAGCTCTTGGGTTTGATTTAACAACTCTTGCATTTCCGTCGGCGCTAAACGATAAGGAGTTTTAGCAATGGGGGTATCCCTCGGAACCAACTCAATGCGAAATTCAACTTGCCTTTCCGCCGAAACACCCGGTAACTCATCCGGAAAAACGTCTTCAAATTCATTCACCGCCAGAATTTCAGGAATAGATGGTGGCTCATCTCGAGTATCAACAACATGGGAAAGAAAAGCCATGCCACCACTAACAAGGAAACGGCGTGCCCTTGCAAAAGTGCATATCGGCACAAGTCTTCTCCGCTTATCGCCATGAATAATTAACTCTCCCCCACTTGGGGTCTTTACCCGAATAATGAAATGTCCCGTTCATATTGATTATAAACGTTCCATATTAATTGATTTCGTTGCGAGGTTTTGACCTCTATATGAGACGTTTTTCAAAGACTGCATTCATTTTTAAAACAACCATAACCTTTATTTTATCAATAAAGGTTTTAAAAACATTACGTAGATTATCAAATAATGATAATCTAAAATATACTGTTTACACACGACCATTACATAATGGTTTACAATAGAAATATATTACATCGACATATATTTCTTGAATGCAGTTTTTACACAATATCATACAAACATGGACTCCAAATCTTGTCCTTATTTTAGTATGCAACAGTGGAAGCTCTTAATATTCACCTGAGAATAAACATGCTTTAAACGTCAACAAAAATATTGGTGAGTTATAGGTTTAACCTATATATATCAAATCGTAACAATAGACCACAAGATTTCATATTTCAATACACATCCCATACATAGAGATAAAAATCATTCATATGGTGAACACCTGGTAACCGACATTAATAAGATGCATATATAAGAATATCCCCCATAATTCCGGGACACCCTTCGGATATGATATAAATTTCGAAGTACTAAAGAATCCAGTACTTTGGATGGGGTTTGTTAGGCCCAATAGATCTATCTTTAGGATTCGCGTCAATTAGGGTGTTTGTTCCCTAATTCTTAGATTACCAGACTTAATAAAAAGGGGCATATTCGATTTTGATAATTCAACCATAGAATGTAGTTTCACGTACTTATGTCTATTTTGTAAATCATTTATAAAACCTGCATGTATTCTCATCCCAAAAATATTAGATTTTAAAAGTGGGACTATAACTCACTTTCACAGATATTTCCTTCCTCGGAAATAAGACATGGCCACGGATCGATTCACGAACCTATACAAATATGTACATATATATCAAAGTATGATCAATATATAATTACAACCATTTTTATTATGTTTTAAAGATTTGAGTGTATTAAGTCAGCTGTCCTCGTTAGTAACCTACAACTAGTTGTCCATAATTAGATGTACAGAAATAAATCGATATATATTATCTTGAATCAATCCACGACACAGTGTATACACGTCTCAAGCTAGATCACAACTCAAACTATATATATTTTTGGAATCAACCTCAACCCTGTATAGCTAACTCCAACATTACTGCATATAGAGTGTCTATGGTTGTTCCAAATAATATATATAGATGGGTCGATATGATATGTCAAAACATTTGCATACGTGTCTATGGTATCCCAAGATTACATAATATATTAGAATACATGTATAATACAATATAAGTTAGCTAGGATATGATTAATATAGATTTGTTACCAATTTTCACGTAGCTACAACAAGCAAAAATAACCAATCTTGTTTTACCCATAACTTCTTCGTTTTAAATCCGTTTTGAGTGAATCCAATTGCTATGGTTTCATATTGAACTTAAGTTTATGAATCTATACAAAAAAAGTATAATTTTATAGTCGGAATTACAGGTTACAAGTCATTTTTGTAGAGGTAGTCATTTCAGTCGAAAGAACGACGTCTAGATGACCATTTTGGAAAACATACTTCCACTTTGAGTTTAACCATGATTTTTGGATTTAGTTTCATGTTCATATGAAAAATCATTTTCCCAGAAGAACAACTTTTAAATCAAAGTTTATCATAGATTTTAATTATCCAAACCAAAACAGCCCCCGGTTTCACTACGACGGCGTATATCCGATTTTATGGTGTTCATCGTGTTTCCAGGTTTTAAATCATTAAGTTAGCATATCATATAGATATAGAACATGTGTTTAGTTGATTTTAAAAGTCAAGTTAGAAGGATTAACTTTTGTTTGCGAACAAGTTTAGAATTAACTAAACTATGTTCTAGTGATTACAAGTTTAAACCTTCGAATAAGATAGCTTTATATGTATGAATCGAATGATGTTATGAACATCATTACTACCTCAAGTTTTTTGGATAACACTAATGGAAATGAGAAAAATGGATCTAGCTTCAAAGGATCCTTGAATGGCTTGAAAGTTCTTGAAGCACAATCATGACACGAAAACAAATTCAAGTAAGATCATCACTCGAAATAAGATTGTTATAGTTATAGAAATTGAACCAAAGTTTGAATATGAGTATTACCTTGTATTAGAAAGATATCTTACTGTAAATAAGAAAGATTTCTTGAGGTTGGATGATCACTTTTCAAGATTGGAAGTAAGCTAGCAAACTTGGAAGTATTCTTGATTTTATGAAACTAGAACTTATAGAATTTATGAAGAACACTTAGAACTTGAAGATAGAACTTGAGAGAGATCACTTAGATGAAGAAAATTGAAGAATGAAAGTGTTTTTAGGTGTTTTTGGTCGTTGGTATATGGATTAGATATAAAGGATATGTAATTTTGTTTTCATGTAAATAAGTCATGAATGATTACTCATATTTTTATAATTTTATGAGATATTTCATGCTAGTTACCAAATGATGGTTCCTACATGTGTTAGGTGACTCACATGGGCTGGTAAGAGCTGATAATTGGAGTGTATATACCAATAGTAAATACATCTAAAAGCTGTGTATTGTACGAGTACGAATACGGGTGCATACGAGTAGAATTGTTGATGAAACTGAACGAGGATGTAATTGTAAGCATTTTTGTTAAGTAGAAGTACTTTGATATGTGTCTTGAAGTCTTTGAAAAGTGTAAGAATACATATCAAAACACAAAATGTATATACATTCTAATGGAGTCGTTAAGTCTTCGTTAGTCGTTACATGTAAGTGTTGTTTTGAAACCTTTAAGTTAACGATCTCAATTAATGTTGTTAACCCAATGTTTATTATATCAAATGAGATGTTAAATTATTATATTATCATGATATTATGATGTATGAATATATCTTAATATGATATATACATTAAAATATCGTTACAACGATAATCGTTACATATAAGTCTCGTTTCGTAATTCTTGAGTTAGTAGTCTTGTTTTTACATATATAGTTCATTGTTAACACACTTAATGATATATTTAAATATCATTTTATCAAGTTAAATATAGTGTATCAATATCTTAATATGATACATATGTATTTAGTAGACTTTATCATAACGATAATCGTTATATATATCATTTCGAGTTTCTTAACTTAGTAATCTCATTTCTTATGTATATCACACATTGTTAATATACTTAGTGAGATACTTACTCATCATAATCTTATGTCAACCATATATATATATGTCTATATATACCACAACATGTAGTTTTTACAATTTTGTAACGTTCGTGAATCGCCGGTCAACTTGGGTGATCAATTGTCTATATGAAACTTATTTCATTTAATCAAGTCTTAACAAGTTTGATTACTTAACACGTTGGAAACATTTAGTCATGTAAATAATCAATCTCAATTAATATATATAAACATGGAAAAGTTCGGGTCACTACAAATAAACTTATCATGGCATGCAATATCGGCTCTATTATGATCGAGCCAATCCATACCAACGACGATATCAAAATCACCCAAAGTCATCGGAATGAGATCGATTTTAAAATTTTCGGCACCAAACACAACGTTACAATTTTCACACACATCAACCACTAGCGCCTTCTTGCCATCCGCTATTTCAACTTCTACCGGACGACTTAACTTAACTAGCGGTTTATTTAACTTAGGCACGAATCTTGGAGAAACAAACGATAAATTGGCACCACTATCAAATAGGATTCGTGCCGGATTAGAGTTAACCATGAAAGTACCTGAAACAACTTCGTTGGATTGCTTGGCCTCCTCATTCGTCATCAAATAGTTGCGACCCCTAGCTGTAGTGACCCGAACTTTTCCATGTGTATATATATTAATTGAGATTGATATTTACATGATTAAATGTTTCCAACATGTTAAGCAATCAAACTTGTTAAGACTTGATTAATTGAAATATGTTTCATATAGACAATTGACCACCCAAGTTGACCGGTGATTCACGAACGTTAAAACTTGTAAAAACTATATGATGACATATATATATAGTTAACATGATACTATGATAAGTAAACATATCATTAAGTATATTAACAATGAACTACATATGTAAAAACAAGACTACTAACTTAATGATTTTTAAACGAGACATATATGTAACGATTATCGTTGTAAAGACATTTAATGTATATATATCATATTAAGAGATATTCATACATGATAATATCATGATAATATAATAATTTAAAATCTCATTTGATATTATAAACATTGGGTTAACAACATTTAACAAGATCGTTAACCTAAAGGTTTCAAAACAACACTTACATGTAACGACTAACGATGACTTAACGACTCAGTTAAAATGTATATACATGTAGTGTTTTAATATGTATTTATACACTTTTGAAAGACTTCAATACACTTATCAAAATACTTCTACTTAACAAAAATGCTTACAATTACATCCTCGTTCAGTTTCATCAACAATTCTACTCGTATGCACCCGTATTCGTACTCATACAATACACAGCTTTTAGATGTATGTACTATTGGTATATACACTCCGATTATCAGCTCTTAGCAGCCCATGTGAGTCACCTAACACATGTGGGAACCATCATTTGGCAACTAGCATGAAATAGTTCATAAAATTACAAAAATATGAGTAATCATTCATGACTTATTTACATGAAAATAAAATTACATATCCTTTATATCTAATCCATACACCAACGACCAAAAACACCTAAAAACACTTTCATTCTTCAATTTTCTTTATCTAATTGATCTCTCTCAAGTTCTATCTTCAAGTTCTAAGTGTTCTTCATATATTCTACAAGTTCTAGTTACATAAAATCAAGAATACTTTCAAGTTTGCTAGCTCACTTCCAATCTTGTAAGGTGATCATCCAACCTCAAGAAATCTTTGTTTCTTACAGTAGGTTATCATTCTAATACAAGGTAATAATCATATTCAAACTTTGGTTCAATTTCTATAACTATAACAATCTTATTTCAAGTGATGATCTTACTTGAACTTGTTTTCGTGTCATGATTCTGCTTCAAGAACTTCGAGCCATCCAAGGATCCGTTGAAGCTAGATCCATTTTTCTCTTTTCCAGTAGGTTTATCCAAGGAACTTAAGGTAGTAATGATGTTCATAACATCATTCGATTCATATATATAAAGCTATCTTATTCGAAGGTTTAAACTTGTAATCACTAGAACATAGTTTAGTTAATTCTAAACTTGTTCGCAAACAAAAGTTAATCCTTCTAACTTGACTTTTAAAATCAACTAAACACATGTTATATATCTATATGATATGCTAACTTAATGATTTAAAACCTGGAAACACGAAAAACACCGTAAAACCGGATTTACGCCGTCGTAGTAACACCGCGGGCTGTTTTGGGTTAGTTAATTAAAAACTATGATAAACTTTGATTTAAAAGTTGTTATTATGAGAAAATTATTTTTATTATGAACATGAAACTATATCCAAAAATTATGGTTAAACTCAAAGTGGAAGTATGTTTTCTAAAATGGTCATCTAGACGTCGTTCTTTCGAGTGAAATGACTACCTTTACAAAAACGACTTGTAACTTATTTTTCCGACCATAAACCTATATTTTTTCTGTTTATATTCATAAAATATAGTTCAATATGAAACCATAGCAATTTTATTCACTCAAAACGGATTTAAAATGAAGAAGTTATGGTTAAACAAGATTGGATAATTTTTCTCATTTTAGCTACGTGAAAATTGGTAACAAATCTATTCCAACCATAACTTAATCAACTTGTATTGTATATTATGTAATCTTGAGATACCATAGACACGTATACAATGTTTCGACCTATCATGTCGACACATCTATATATATTTCGGAACAACCATAGACACTCTATATGTGAATGTTGGAGTTAGCTATACAGGGTTGAGGTTGATTCTAAAATATATATAGTTTGAGTTGTGATCAATACTGAGATACGTATACACTGGGTCGTGGATTGATTCAAGATAATATTTATCGATTTATTTCTGTACATCTAACTGTGGACAACTAGTTGTAGGTTACTAACGAGGACAGCTGACTTAATAAACTTAAAACATCAAAATATATTAAAAGTGTTGTAAATATATTTTGAACATACTTTAATATATATGTATATATTGTTATAGGTTCGTGAATCAACAGTGGCCAAGTCTTACTTCCCGACGAAGTAAAAATCTGTGAAAGTGAGTTATAGTCCCACTTTTAAAATCTAATATTTTTGGGATGAGAATACATGCAAGTTTTATTAATGATTTACAAAATAGACACAAGTACGTGAAACTACATTCTATGGTTGAATTATCGAAATCGAATATGCCCCTTTTTATTAAGTCTGGTAATCTAAGAATTAGGGAACAGACACCCTAATTGACGCGAATCCTAAAGATAGATCTATCGGGCCCAACAAGCCCCATCCAAAGTACCGGATGCTTTAGTACTTCAAAATTTATATCATATCCGAAGGGTGTCCCGGAATGATGGGGATATTCTTATATATGCATCTTGTTAATGTCGGTTACCAGGTGTTCACCATATGAATGATTTTTATCTCTATTTATGGGATGTGTATTGAAATATGAAATCTTGTGGTCTATTATTATGATTTGATATATATAGGTTAAACCTATAACTCACCAATATTTTTGTTGACGTTTTAAGCATGTTTATTCTCAGGTGATTATTAAGAGCTTCCGCTGTCGCATACTTAAATAAGGACGAGATTTCGAGTCCATGCTTGTATGATATTGTGTAAAAACTGCATTCAAGAAACTTATTTTGTTTTAACATATTTGTATTGTAAACCATTATGTAATGGTCGTGTGTAAACAGGATATTTTAGATTATCATTATTTGATAATCTACGTAAAGCTTTTTAAACCTTTATTGATGAAATAAAGGTTATGGTTTGTTTTAAAATGAATGCAGTCTTTGAAAAACGTCTCATATAGAGGTCAAAACCTCGCAACGAAATCAATTAATATGGAACGTTTTTAATCAATAAGAACGGGACATTTCACTAGCCGTGCCCGCCGCTTTCTCCAACCGTTTAACATGACCGGTGTTCAAGTCGGGGCACTCCGACTTTTGGTGTCCTTCTTTGTTGCAATTAAAACAAGTGAGCTTGATTCCGGAAGATGGTTTCGGAAAATCACGAGCCATATGACCCGCTTGCCCACAATTGTATCATGAAAAAGAAAAAACCACCGAAAGCGCCCTTCTTCACGCTATTGACACTTTCGGAACCCTTCTTGTTCTTGCTCTTCTTGTTGGAAAAGTTAGAAGGACTAGAACCTTCAAACTTTCTTTTAGAAAAAGTGAAATCGCTTTTTCTTGGAACCCCCAGCTCAAAACCCCGAGCCAATTCAAATAACTCTTCAAAAGACTTAGCCGCTCCTCGACTAATCTTACCCTTATACTCGTCATTCATGGTACGGTAGAAATCTTTCATTAGCTTGTTATCGTCACCAACATATTCCGGACAAAAACGAGTCTTTGCCAAGAAGGTAGACTTGAGAGTAACCAAGTCCATTGAACCTTGTTGCAAATTGTGCAACTCGTCCCGGATTCTATCAAGATCGGAAGAAGTTCGGTATTCTTTGAAAAATTCCTTCTTAAACTCTTCCCACGTCAAACTCATACATTGCTCCTCACCATATAAGTTGATTTTATCATCCCACCACAACTTAGCTTTTTCCCGCAACATACTAGAACCATACCTCGCCTTCTTCTCGGGAGGACATTCCGCGGTACGGAAAGCTCCCTCGATATCGGAGATCCAACATGTACTTTTTAATAGATCTCGCACCTCATTAAACATCGGGGGTTGAGCATCCTTGAAATTCTTGTAATGGAAGTCCCGCCTTCCATTCCCACCGTCACCATTACCCCTTTCACCACGAGGATGAATGTTTCTAACTTCTAATGCCTCCTCGATCGCGGCATTCATTCGCTCGTTTATCATTTCGGTTACTTGCCCATCAACCGACTCTTGGAAAATGATGTGCGGAAAGTGGTATATGAATTGTTGTATAAAATAATATGGAAAAATACCGATTAGAGATTGCTACACACTAACGGGCAGTGTACCCAATCGTGTAGTAGTATAGTAACTGGTTTAGTTCCGTGTATCGTTTCAAGGACAGTTGTATTAGTCAAAATAGAATTATAAACTATATTATGATTAACTAAATAAATGAAGCTTAAAGGTACAAGTTTTATATTTTGGTGGCTATTTAACGATTTAGCCAAATCAGAGAAGGTTAAATGTAAAAACAATATTTTTGGTCTTTTAAGTTTATAAGATGAAAATAAGTGCAAAGAAAGCAAGTAAGATAGTTTTGATAACAATTTAAGGAAAAATGCTCATCTAGACTTTTTACCCTCGATGTTGAATGTTATTTAGGATTAAGACCGGATTGATTGGTTATGCACGAGAACTAATTGATCGGTTTACCAAGAGTAGTCTTGAGTAAACACTCAAACGGGATTACAAGATGCAAGTGATGTTCTTGTCATCTAAGACCTCCTATTTGTATTCAACTAATTCAACTAGTCTAAAGACTTAAAGAATGATCAAGTCAATGGTGTGTCGATCATGATCCACTCCAATGTCAACTTATGATTTATCCTAGTTCATTCCCTTGGTCCGGTTAAATGCTCAATTCACCCAACCCAAGTAATCAATTTAGGGTGGTAATAAGATCCTTATAAACGTCACTAGATAAGGCAAATTACTAACACCTATTAGTTATATGGAATCGAGTAATGAAAATATGTATAATATAATCTAGGGAATTGATCGTTCACCTATATAACTACACATATCAATTAGGCTATCCGAAGGTGTCTACAAGAGTCGTTCTTACATTCCTATGTAAGCTGTCCATTTGAACTCAACTTATCCCTTTTGGTAAAAGATGGATAAACACATGTCACTAGGTGTAAATCAATACATTAATTTAACAAGATGATGTTTCTTAATCAAATGAACATATCAATTAGTTGAATCGAAAGGATTAAACTTTAACAAGAATGGTTCTTGTATTCAAACATTAAACTATCGTGCATAATAACAATCAATCAAAAGTAAACATTCAACATCTCGGTTATTTATCTAGACAAACATTATAGAGTTTAGCCAACAATCATAATTACAAGCAAAATAACAATCAACTGATAAGTAGAATTCATTGTTAGAGAACAAGAAAAAAACCTACTAGAGAATGAATCTTGGATGGAGAAGGTTTTGATCTTTGAAGACTTGATGTTGAGCCTCTTCCAAGAGCTTGGAGTTCACCAAATTTTCTCCCAAAATCGTCTCTGTAACCTCTGGTTTCGTATGTGATAAAACAGTTCCTCAATCAGTAGGTTTTAAAGTGGAGAAAGTAGGTCAAAAGTCAAAAGTGGCTGAAACCTACTACAGGACGGCATCCTAAAGGCTGGACAGCGTCCCTTTGTAAAGCCTTGGACGGCGTCCCAATTCTACAGACGGCGTCCCATTTAAAAGATCTGGACGGCGTCCCAAAGCCCCGGACGGCGTCCCAATGTACTGAAACTTACTGTCTCGTTTTATTTTTAGTCCTCTTCCATTTAGACGAATTACCAATCATTTGAAGCTTTGTTTTACCATTTTAGAGCACTAAATAGACCTTAATTCGTATCGGGATCAACCAAGGTCATAAATCATCAAAACTCTTTATAAATCACTCTCCAATACAAATTTGCACATCTTGGCCTATCACTTGTAGAAACGCCTTTATTATCCTTGATTCTAGAGCATTTTTACACGATATTGCGATAGATATATATGATGTTATTGAGCAATATCAAAACACCCCACACTTAAACCTTGCTTGTCCTCAAGCAATTATTTCTTTACAAAGTAGAACAATATCAAACACAATCACACAATATAGATTACAAACATTACATAAATCACTCGAAGCACACGATACACACACGTTGATATGAAACGCAACTCACGCTATATGAAACACACGCTTTAAGTATAACACACCTTTATTGTAATCACACTCATGCTATATACATAATGGAAACACACACACACATTTTTGGGAGATTAGAGCCAAGTATCCGAAAAATTTGATCCTACGGAAATCAGGACCTTATGAAAACGTTTTATGTTTTTGAAAATATCACGCTAGTTTTAATACTAGGCACGTTTTCCGATTTTATTGGATTTTCTGAATTTTGAAAAATGAGTGCGGGTTTCCCGCTATTGGTCAAGCCAATCCCTCCCACGATACCTAACATCATGAGATGTCGGTAAGAAAATAATGTGCTTAGTAGGATACACATTACGTCCGGACATCATTGACAATTATGAGGTAATCATCTAATCCGTTAAATCAATCATGAAGATTGAGGTTCATCAGTCTTAAAAGCTGATATTTTACCTTTCTGGAGGTTATCCTTCCGGGAATCTGATAAATCACCAACATTTTGTGTATGCATGGTTCCTCCCGTTTTACTAGTAAATCTCCCTCATTGAGACAAACTTTGACTACCAGTTTCCCTGTTTGACGTTGAGGCCTGGTAGATTTCCAGTCGATGTTAGTAATGACTTTTCAAGATTTTTCGTCACCCTACAGCTGGTCTGGACTACATCTTCTGAATTGAATCAGTAAGTGTGTCATTCGGAAGACTTTACTTCCTTGAGGATGGAATAGATACATCCTATTGGTCATATCAAGTGGTCGGACGCAACATTGTCCTTGTTAGGAGAAACAATGAGGATCGCCCTTAGGGTTTTCGATCTGGCGCGAGATCCGGTTTCCGACCACGCTATACAATCACCGCTTTCTCACGGTTTACACTCGTTTTGGTACAAGTGACCTACAAGTTAGCTTTACTAAACTAGTAGGATTTTCATCCAAATAATTGAATGATAGTGCAACTTCAAAGACTATTAATAATTTAAAACATAAATCAACATTTATTTTCTAGATTTTAAGATCACAATGTGTGTAACATGGTTTTTGGACATTTAAGGCTACTTGAAAATTTTAAAATTTTTAAATAAATGCCTTCATTTTAGTAAAACGAGTTCCCGATAAATTTCTATTCCTCACCCCACACTTGAGATCATGCAAGGCCCTCATTGCATGAAATCAGAAAAAGGATTAATTTTAGAGGGCAAAGTGATAGGGTGATTGTAGAAATTTTCAATTTTTTTTAACCTGCAAGTCGTGGAACATGTAGACGGATGCCGCTGAACTTACTGCCAGCATAAGAGCATCGTCCATTCCGCGATTATCATCATACACACATCACAATATCAAATGTTGCTGAACTTAATGCCAGTCTTTGAAGTTAAATCACGCTGCACAAAAAACAAACCACACAAATAATTCTAAAAATAATGGTGTTTTGTCAACCACACCCATTATCAATCCACACAATTAGTCAATTATTACAAACCAAATATTGTCTAAAAACACACCACACAAATTAAATTGTCTGAAAACAGTGTACAAAATGATCAAAGGCACGCAGGCCTTAACTGGATTAGTTACCATATGGCCAAAAGTAGTTTCTCGAACCATCTCTGTACGGGCGTCCTTGCGGGTATTCTTGATCAAATCGGTTCCTAGCATCCTGCATCGCAGCGTTAGTATCATAAATCGGGTGAGGAGGAGGTAGGTGTTGAGGATCCGTGTAATATTGAGGTGTCAGACGTGTCATCCCATAGTACTGCTCGGGGTTGGAATAAAACAACTCTGAGTTATGGTTATTCCAATCAATACCATAACTCATCCATCCCTGATCGTGCACTTGAGCAATCTGTCGTTGCTCTATTTGCTGCTGACTATCCCACATTCGGTCGTTGTGTGTCCTTTGCTCATTCGGACTCAACCTCATATTATTAACACTACTAACCAAATTATCCCAACTAGATTGGGACGGCTGCCAAGGACCCTGATCACCAACGTTCGTTTGCGCCTCCATTTTTGCTTCCTCCTCTACCTGCTGTTCTTGCTGCACGCCACTACCACTTGCGCCACCTGCGCCACCTGCCACAAAAGGTACCAAATGCCCATTTCTATCTTTCATAAGAATTTCAGCATTGATATAAGAAACCTTCTTTAATGGTTTCATGACGTTAGTACACTCCTGTAATTGGCTGAAATCTATGTTGAAGTGTCGAGCAATTCTGGTGATGTAGTGGCCTCCAAGAAGCGGCTTTTCTCACCGTGTCTCGGTAGCGATGGCCAGGAAATAGTTTCCTATCAACCCAGGAATGTCGGTATAGCAACCCCGTTTAATTTGGTCCATTATCCATAGATCCAAAGTTTTTACCTTCTCGTGACCCTCGACCCTCGCATTGAAAGTGCATGCGATAAGTCGATGAAGCAATTTATCATCACGGGGCGCAATTTCATTATACCTGTGCCTGCTTGATCTAAATGGCGTAGACGCATTTGGCCTACAAATTCTTCGCCAATAAGCAGTGTCATCAAAAACATATCGACCAACGTAATCAGAACCCCGCAAGTATTCACCTAATTGGGTGTCGGTGAGTTCCTCAAAAATACCCAAAACTCTGTATAGCTCAAAACTGCTTATACCCCTATATTCCCCCCCCCCCCCAACCAAAACTGGAGAAAATCATTTGACAAATAATCACGGACATTATTAAACCGTACCGTTGAGTAGAATTCTTTTAGTAGTACGGGATAAATTGGTTCGTTGATGCTGAAAACTTGTTCCCATGCGTGGGTAACTATCCTACCGTAGGGGATGGCTAGTAAGTTGGAAACATGGCGGTGTATGCCCGCCTCATCCAATGGGCCCTAGATAAAGTACCACGTGGCATTAATAGGCCTACTATTTACCCTCTCAAATGTTTCTGCATAGTCATCGTCATTTTGAACCAGTCTCAACCAAACTCGAGGATCATTTAGATCCTCCTCTTCTTCCTCTCCAGACGATGATGATGAATGTTGTTGTTGTGGTGGTGGTGGTGGAGCCAAACCTGCGGTCCTGCCTCTCTTTGTTGGTCTTCCTCGGCTAGATTGTCCCTGCAAAACATAATAACACCAAACCAAAAGAACATAGAGACCGTTGTGTTAATGTTAGCTAAAAACATAACCGAGTAGCAAGAGAACTTAATCATTCCATTCAAAGTTCATAAGTATTATGAATCATTTAAACAAAAGCGTATGTTCACAATTTTTAACCAAAGTCAACCAAAGTCAACATGAACTCGCTAATACACTTTCAAAAATGAAAATCACAACTTAGCATCAACTTAGGACTCAAGCATGTTGCGTTTATAGGTCATAACATTTAAACTTGCATTCTAATGATATTCATCACAAATCATAACACAATTTTTCACAATTTTAGCTCAAGTGACCATTATAACACCATACATTATGGCATTCCATTCCATCAATTTACTTCAACAGGCCTAAACTAGTGAAAGTTAAGCATACATATTTCATAAGTTCATTACAATTCAACAATATGCTAAAAATTCAAGAATATTCAAATTATGACCCGTCCAAATTGACATCTATATCACCAACAATAATTAAACACTTCACAACCTTCATTAACATCATACATTAACTCAACATCATGAATTAACCACCCTAAATTCGGATTCAATTTCCACAAACCCTAGAATCATGAGCATCCCCTTAAAAACATGTAATTTTTGCAAAATCAACTCAATATGAGTAATTAAACAACTAAGGCATGTTAATCTAAACAATAATCATGCAAATCAAACACCCCACACTTATCTTTCACCAATTTATAAATATAAACATATAATTTAAGTAATTGAAAAAGAAAAATGTGAAAATGAAGTAACCATACCCTAGAAAACATGATTGAAGCTTGGAATTGGTAGAAGAAAACGCGAATTTGAGGTAGGAAATTAGGGTTTTTGGAAGTGGGTTCGTGTTTGGTAGAGAGAACTTGATAAAAAAATGTGTTTTGTGGTTGAGAAATGGGGTGGATAGGGTATTAAACGTGTATTTTTTTTTTCTGAGTCATGCACTTTGGACGGCGTCCAGGATATGGGACGGCGTCCAAGTTTATGAAGTGGGACGGCGTCTGCATTTTAGGACGGCGTCCAGGATTTAAAAGGGGGACGGCGTCCAGGGATTTGGGATGGCGTCCCAATGAACTAAAACTTACTGACCTCAATTTTCTTTTTTTTCGACACTCGCCAATTTAACAACCATACGTTAATCATTTTGCACCAAACTAAAAATTATCGTACACACAATTCAAAATATTTACATTTGTGAACCACTTTTTAGCGAGTTGTTCACCCAACTCTTCCCCATTTCGATTTACGCTTTGTTCTCGAATTTGAGGCTAACCTCATCTTCGATTTCTAGGGGACCATCAACATAGTGCTTGACCCGGTGGCCATTCACCTTAAACGTTTCACCTTTTGCATTCCTTAACTCCACCGTTCCATATGGAAAAGCCTTGTTAACAACAAATGGTCCCATCCATCTGGACTTGAGTTTTCCAGGGAAAAGTTTAAATCATGAGTTAAATAGCAAAACACGATCACCCTCTTTAAAATCTTTCAGATTCCTAAGACGGTTGTCGTGCCAAACTTTTGTCTTTTCCTTGTATATGAGCGATTTTTCATAGGCATTTTGTCTCAACTCATCCAACTCATTAAGTTGGTTTAAACGAAGGTTTCCCGCTTTTTCAAGATCGAGATTACATGTCTTAAGAGCCCAATGTGATTTGTGCTCTATCTCCAAAGGGAGATGACATGCCTTCCCATAGACTAGGCAGTAAGGTGTGGTTCCAATAGGAGTTTTGTGGGTGGTTCTAAATGCCCACAAAGCATCGTCAAGCTTCGTTGACCACACCTTAGGATTTGATCCAACCATTTTCTCAAGGATCCTTTTTAGTGCCCGATTTGTATTTTCAACTTGCCCACTTGTTTGTGGGTGATAAGATGTAGAAATTTTATGGGTTACCCCATATCGTTTCAACACCTTTTCTAATTGGGTGTTGCAAAAATGGGTACCACAGTCACTAATTAATGCTTTCGGGGTACCAAATCGGGCAAAGAGCTCTTTAAGAAAAATTACAACAACTCGTGCATCGTTTGTGGGGAGAGCCTTTGCTTCCGCCCATTTTGACACGTAGTCAACTGCAACGAGTATGTATTGGTTGGAATTAGATTTTGGAAATGGTCCCATGAAATCAATGCCCCAAATATCGAAAACCTCACAAACTTGGATTATGTTTTGAGGCATTTCGTCTCTTTGACTAATTTTTCCTGCCCTTTGGCAAGAATCGCATGATTTACAAATTTGGAGGGCATCCTTGAAGATGGTAGGCCAATAAAAACCGGCCTCATAGACTTTTCTCCCCGTGATTTGGGGTCCGAAATGTCCACCAGTGGGACCAAGATGACATTGTAGAAGAATTTGATTGCATTCTTCCCCCGGAGACACAACGACGGATTATCCCATCGGGACACCGTTTAAAGAGATATGGGTTTTCCCAAAAATAGTATTTTATGTCACTGAAAAATTTCTTTCATTTTTTATGTGACATACCGGTTTCTAGGAATCCACCCGCAAGATAGTTGGCTATGTCTACAAACCAGGGATCATCAATTTTCTCAATTTTCATGAGATTTTCATCAGGAAAATTATCTTGAATAACGGTCTCATGGAGAACCTCAAGATTCGGGTTCTCAAGTCGAGAAAGGTGATCGGCTGCTAGGTTTTCGGCCCCCTTTTTGTCTTTAATATCAATGTCGAATTCTTACAAAAGCAAGACCCAACGTATTGATCGAGGTTTAGCATCTTGCTTAGCAAGCAAGTACTTTAATGCCGAATGGTCTGTATAGACAACCGTCTTTGCTAGTACCAAATAGGATCGGAATTTATCAAACGAAAAGACGATTGCCAGGAGTTCCTTCTCGGTGGTAGTGTAATTAAGTTGGGCTCCTTGCAATGTCTTACTAGCATAATAAATGGGCTTGAAATGTTTTTCAATTCTTTGCCCCAAGACTGCACCAATAGCAAAGTCACTAGCGTCACACATAAGTTCGAATGGAATTGACCAATTCGGAGATATGAGAATGGGTGATTGCGTGAGTTTTGCTTTAAGGAGGTTAAAGGCATTAAGACACTCATCTGTAAAGACAAATGGAGCATCTTTCTGAAGAAGTTTGTTCATCGGGGTTGCAATTTTGGAAAAATCTTTAATGAACCGCCGGTAAAAATCGACGTGCCCCAGAAAACTTCTTACACCTTTCACATTTGACGGTGGTGGTAATTTAGCTATAACTTCCACTTTAGCTCTGTCCACCTCCAGTCCTGCAGAGGAAATTTTATGACCTAAAACAATGCCCTCTCTTACCATAAAATGGCATTTTTCCCAGTTAAGCACAAGATTAGATTCTTCACACCTAATCAACATACGCTCAAGATTATTAAGACATGAGTCAAAAAAATCACCAAAGACTGAAAAGTCATCCATGAATACTTCCATAAAGTCTTCGATCATATCATGAAAAATAGCTACCATACACCTTTGGAAGGTAGCAGGAGCATTGCATAAGCCAAAGGGCATACGTCGATAAGAGAAAGTACCATGAGGGCATGTAAAGGTGGTTTTCTCTTGGTCCTCGGGTGCTATAGGGATTTGGAAATATCCCGAGAAACCGTCAAGAAAACAATAAAAATTCTTTCCTGCCAACCTTTCCAACATTTGATCAATGTAAGGAAGGGGAAAATGGTCTTTTCGGGTAGCATCATTTAATTTTCTGTAATCAATGCATATCCTCCAACCCATGATAGTCCTGGTGGAAATTAATTGGTCGCCTTCATTGGTGATAACGGTCATGCCACCCTTTTTGGGTACACATTGGACCGGACTCACCCAAGGACTATCCAAAATTGGATAAATAAGACCTGCATCTAGGAGTTTAACAATCTCCTTTTTAACAACTTCCTGCATATTAGGGTTCAGTCGCCTTTATCTTTGTGCACATGGTTTATAGTTATCTTCCATTAATATTTTATGCATACAATAAGAGGGACTTATACCCTTGATGTCATGAATTTTCCATGCTAGAGCCAGTTTATGGGCTTTTAACATGGAAACAAGCTTAGACTTCTCACTTACAGAGAGTTCGGATGAAATGGTAACCAGAAGAGTAGAAACCTCTTGAAGGTAAGCATATTCCAAGTGTTTTGGAAGTGGCTTGAGTTCTAAAACGGGGGGTTCTTCAATCGATGTTTTACATCGGTATTCATTTCCCAAATCCAACTTTCTGTACTCTTCATCATTTGGCTCATAACCGTTAGCCATCAAGGTGGTCAACATCTCCACTTCTTCCACCATATTCTCTTCATCACCTTCCGCAAAAATGCATTCTCCCGTACCTTGCAATTCTGGAAATTCCTGCAATAATTCCGAATATGTGTCTACGGTTTGCAAATAATAACATTGATCATCAGTAGATTCGGGGTATTACAGGGCATGGTCAACGAAAAAGGTAACCTTCATATCCTCAATACTAAGGGTCAATTTCTGCCCATGAACATCTATCATAGCTCTAGCAGTATTGAGGAAAGGTCGACCTAATATAAGAGGCACACGTGTATCCTCCTCCATGTCCAAAATTACAAAATCAGCCGGAAATACTAAGGTACCTACTTTTACCAACATATTTTCTAAAATTCCACGGGGGAATTTAACAGAACGGTCTGCTAGTTGAATTGCCATTCGGGTTGGTTTTAGTACCCCGGGGTTTATCTTAACATATAATGAATAAGGCATTAAATTTATGCTAGCCCCTAAATCCGCTAATGCTTTAATGCATTCCAAATCTCCAAGGAGACATGGTATGGTAAAACTTCCAGGATCTGCTAACTTTTTTGGTATTTTGTTCATCAAGATTGCTAAACAATTAGCATTCATGGTGACTGATGAAAGTTCCTCCATTTTCTTTCGATTAGTAAGTAAGTCTTTTAAGAACTTAGCATACTTGGGCATACCTGAGATTACATCAATGAAAGGCATATTTATGTTAATTTGTTTAAACATATCTAGGAATTTCGACCTTTCGGCCTCTAGCCTTTCTTGTTTTTGCTTTCTTGGGTATGGGAGCGGTGGTTGATATGGTTTCACTACGGGTTTTTTCCCATTCTTCCTTTTCAACCACTTGTTCCGGCTCCTTAACCGGTTCATCATTTTGGTTCAACGGAACACTGAAATCAGAATTTTCGGGCATTTTTGGAGCATCGTATGCTAAACCACTCCGTGTGGTAATAACATTACCGTGCTCATTTCAGGGGTTCTTATTGGTATCGCCCGGTAAACTTCCTGGTTTGCTCTCACTAAGTAAACTAGCTAACCCACTCATTTGCTTCTACAAGTTCTGTATTGAGGCTTGTTGGTTTCTAAACTGGTGTTCGTTTTTCTCGTTGGTTTGGTTTATGTTTGTGACAAGCTGAGTTTGTGATGCAATTAACTTTTCCAACATTCTCTCCAAATTTCACTTTTTCTCTTCCTGTTGGGGTTTTTGATAAAAACCCGGAGTTTGTTGTTGTTACCCGCTACTTGACCCTTGTTGGTAATTGGAATTTTGACCTTGAGGGTTGTAGGGGTTCTTGAAGTTCCGGTTAAACTAGGCTCTTCCTTGAAATTGATTATTATTTCTTTGGCTTATGAAAGCCACTTCTTCTTTTTGAGCCATAGTTAAACTGGCATCACAATCTTTTCCTAAATGGAGTCCACCACAGTATTCACAACCTACTTTCATACTATGAATTTCCTTGGTGATTTTGTCCATGTTTCGAGCAACACCGTCTATTTTCACACTTAGGGAACTAAAGTCATCATAAGCACCGGCGCTTTGGACTTGAGCATTACGAGTAATTGGTCGTTCTTGATGCCACTCATGAGAATAATCGGCTAGCTTCTTGATTATCTCATAAGCTTCTTGCTCAGTTTTGTCCATGAGTGAACCTCCGGACGCTTGATCAATGGAAATTCGGGTTGCAACATCACAACCCTTGTAAAAGATTTGGACTTTTTGGAAGGTATCCAAACCATGGTTCGGACATCCTCTTAGCATTTTGGAAAATCAATTCCATGCTTCGTACAAGGTTTCCATCGGCTTTTGACAGAATTGGGTAATTTCGTGTTGGAGTCTCGCGGACTTAGATGCTGGGAAATATTTCTTAAGAAATTTTTCCAACATACCGTCCCAAGTTTCTATCGTAGCCTCGGCCAATGAATCTAACCAACTTCGTGCTTCCCCGTGGAGTGTCCATGGGAAAAGTCTTAAAAATATGGTCTGGTCAGTTTCTGGTTTAAGTTTGAAAAGAAGACATATCTCTTGAAAGAGACGAATATGTTCGTTTGCATCTTCATTCGGACCACCACCAAATTGACACATGTTATTAATCATTTGGAGAATAGGTTCTTTTATTTCAAAATTTACCTCACCAGTGGGCGGAGTAATGGCACTACCTTGTCCGATTCGTGTTGCTTTCATCTTTGCTGCCATTGATTGTCTTGGTATCAACGGTCTTTCTCCTTCCATTTCAAATTTTGGAGGAGGAACGGGCTCACCAAATTCAGAATATCTCGGCTTGGTTGTACTTGATTCTGTATCAAAAGTTTCCTGTTTTGATGAAGATTCAAAAAGTTCAAGTACTTCTTTCGGGATCCTACCAAGCTTTCTATCAGGTTCCGTAAGCGGTGTAAGTAATGGAGAATCTGAACTTCGGGTATGTGGCATATGCAACCTAAAATCTGTCTATCACACAACTAACAAAACTATTAAATGCATCGATTCTATAAGGCTAAAATTCAAAGACTATTAATAATTTAAAATAATTAAGAAACTACTCAATCACAAATTAGTCAATAATTCTATTTTGACACAAAACTGTCCCCGGCAGCGGCGCCAAAAACTTGATGTGCGAAAAGTGGTATATGAATTGTTGTATAAAATAATATTGAAAAATACCGATTAGAGATTGCTACACACTAACGGGCAGTGTACCCGATCGTGTAGTAGTATAGTAACTGGTTTAGTTCCGTGTATCGTTCCAAGGACAGTTGTATTAGTCAAACTAGAATTATAAACTATATTATGATTAACTAAGTAAATGAAGCTTAAAGGTACAAGTTTTATGTTTTGGTGGCTATTTAACGATTTAGCCAAATCAGAGAAGGTTAAATGTAAAAACAATATTTTTGGTCTTTTAAGTTTATAAGATGAAAATAAGTGCAAAGAAAGCAAGTAAGATAGTTAAATAGCCAATTCACCCACTGATTGAGGAACTAGTTCATTCCCTTGGTCCGGTTAAATGCTCAATTCACCCAACCCAAGTAATCAATTTAGGGTGGTAATAAGATCCTTATAAACGTCACTAGATAAGGCAAATTACTAACACCTATTAGTTATATGGAATCGAGTAATGAAAATATGTATAATATAATCTAGGGAATTGATCGTTCACCTATATAACTACACATATCAATTAGGCTATCCGAAAGTGTCTACAAGAGTCGTTCTTACATTCCTATGTAAGCTGACCATTTGAACTCAACTTATCCCTTTTGGTAAAAGATGGATAAACACATGTCACTAGGTGTAAATCAATACATTAATTTAACAAGATGATGTTTCTTAATCAAATGAACATATCAATTAGTTGAATCGAAAGGATTAAACTTTAACAAGAATGGTTCTTGTATTCAAACATTAAACTATCGTGCATAATAACAATCAATCAAAAGTAAACATTCAACATCTCGGTTATTTATCTAGACAAACATTATAGAGTTTAGCCAACAATCATAATTACAAGCAAAATAACAATCAACTGATAAGTAGAATTCATTGTTGGAGAACAAGAAAACAACCTACTAGAGAATGAATCTTGGATGGAGAAGGTTTTGATCTTTAAAGACTTGATGTTGAGCCTCTTCCAAGAGCTTGGAGTTCACCAAATTTTCTCCCAAAATCGTCTCTGTAACCTCTGATTTCGTATGTGATAAAACAGTTCCTCAATCAGTAGGTTTTAAAGTGGAGAAAGTAGGTCAAAAGTCAAAAGTGGCTGAAACCTACTACAGGACGGCGTCCTAAAGGCTGGACGGCGTCCTATTGTAAAGCCTTGGACGGTGTCCCAATTCTCCAGACGGCGTCCCATTTAAAAGAGCTGGACGGCGTCCCAAAGCCCCGGACGGCGTCCCAATGTACTGAAACTTACTGTCTCGTTTTCTTTTTAGTCCTCTTCCATTTAGACGAATTACCAATCATTTGAAGCTTTGTTTTACCATTTTAGAGCACTAAATAGACCTTAATTCGTATCGGGATCAACCAAGGTCATAAATCATCAAAACTCTTTATAAATCACTCTTCAATACAAATTTGCACATCTTGGCCTATCACTTGTAGAAATGCCTTTATTATCCTTGATTCTAGAGCATTTTTACACGATATTGCGATAGATATATATGATGTTATTGAGCAATATCAGAAAACCTTTCGAACATCGTCGAGAAAATCCTTTTTTAGCCTTTTAAAGATGGCCTCAACCTTGGCCGTGAGTTCAACGTCCTCACTCGTACCTCCGTCATTGGTGTCGTGTCCATTTCTCATCTTCATTCTATAAAACGAAGTAAATTAAACAACGAAACAAAAAGACTTAACACATATGTATACACATATACACCACACTACCCCATCTTGCTCAACAATCATCGTACATCGCTTGTTTGACACGATTTGAACTCGTAACAATGGTAGCTAATCATTGTTACGCAAGCACGTCGCATTAACTTGCTAGTACAACGTCTATCTTGCTTGATGATTGCTAACACAACATAAAACAATTAGCGCAAGGTTAGTTCACATAAACCTAAGCTCTAATCAACTCCCGGTCCGACCCGTCTCCTACAAGTCCCGCATAAAGCGCATACACAAATAAGTCTAAGTCTAGGCACCTATCTCAAGTCGCCTAAATCCCTTAGACCATGCTCTGATACCACTTGTAACAACCCAAACCAATAACCAACCGAATACGCGAAACAAAAAAAAAATTATCAGTAGAGTGCGCCACGCGCACCCCTTGGGGTGCGCGGCGCGCACAGGCCCACATTCAGTTCTGTCCGGTTTTGTCAATTTTCAATTAAAGATCTCCCACTTCCCGACATATTTAGACGAAACGCTTTTCACAACATTTCATAATAGTTAAAACTCACACGATTCAATAATAAAATGAGTTTTACAAAACGGGGCCCACATCGGCCGTTTTACGAGTTTCATACAAAACACGAGTTTCGACCACATTAGTTTAATTTCTAAATGACACTATGAGCATGGTGTTTGGGGGTTAAACTACCCAAATATCGGTCAAACTCCAAAAGCTATAACATCCCAAAAGCGTCCCCTAAGCAACAAGCGGGATCTCTAATCCAAACGAATGCCCTTACCCTTGTCAACACCGGATCCTATAAAAAGATAAACAATGAGAGGGTAAGCAAAGCTTAGTGAATGCAATAATTATACACATACATATATAATATACCTACTTGCAAACACTCAATACACATACCGAATACATGCTAGCAACACAATTAGCTTATCATCAATACGAGGCTACCAACCTCCAATACCACAAGCTAGCATAACAATCGCATAAATATATATAACTTGAACAATATAATATGCTTTCGCTTACAACACAATAACCATGGTTAACCAATCGTACAAGGGAATGGCGCCCGCGAAAGGCCATCGGAGTTCACAACATCCATTAATGTACTTAGCACCTCGTA
Source organism: Rutidosis leptorrhynchoides (assembly GCF_046630445.1). NCBI lineage: Eukaryota > Viridiplantae > Streptophyta > Magnoliopsida > Asterales > Asteraceae > Rutidosis > Rutidosis leptorrhynchoides. Next base: position 339,471,366 of record NC_092338.1, on the reverse strand, counting down.
TCACTAACCCCCGGGTGGCATCTTAACACCTCGATACTTCACCCTCGGGTGGCATCTTAACACCTCGACACTTCACCCTTTATTATGGAGTGGCATCTTAACACCTCGACACTTCACTCCTAGGTGGCATCTTAACACCTCGATGCTTCACCTCGAGTGGCATCTTAACACCTCGATGCTTCACTCGTCACGTGAAATGTGGTGTCTTAGCACCTCGACACCTCACATCTCACGCTACAACAAATAAATACATTATATACCTACACATATAATTATTCCACTCACCTTAATGATTCGGTGACGGTTTTATACTTCCGCAAGTTTCAACGCAAAGTACCTAATATAATAAGTACTTCAATCAACACAATAGCTAGTTGGACTAGATACCAACAATTCACTTATGTGCATTTAATGACTTAAATGCATTAAATGCCCCATTTTCACCAAAACCGCCCTATGAGGGTCAAGACCATCATTAATCATTTAAAAGCTAGTGATTAAGGTCCAACAACACTAACCATTACACAATTAGGGTATTTCATACCCATATTTCCCAATTAGGTCAATCATTAGCCCTTTGACTAATTTAAAGTCAACGCACCCATTTCGGGTTATCTACTAACCCATCTAACACCCATTTACTAATTAACTAGGTGTGCTAGTGATTGACTAACCAATTAGAACTCATAAACATCAATTAACATTTTAAAACCCTAGGTTAGTTACCATTGAGTCTTTATGACTCCATCTTACCCAAGAACACCCAAAATCACCAAATATGGGTTTTATGTTCTTCATTTACCCAAACCCTAACCCTTACACAAAATCAAAGTAAGGAAATTAAAGTTAGAACATACCACTACAACCAAAACGTAGCTAGAGAAGAGATGAACAACTTTATAACTCGAGCTAAGACTCAAAACTAGCTCCTCCTTCCTTTGCTTGAGCTTTCTCACACAAGAATGTCACTTTCTCTCTCTAAAATTGAAGTGAAGAAGATAAGGTTGTTGAAAATGGAATGAATGATACCCCAAGATCCGACCTACTGGCCTCCAACTCGTCCACAAGTAAAATTACCAAAATGCCCATCAAAATATCTGAATAAAACAAACAGAACCCGGCTACAGTGAGGAGTGCGCCAGGCGCACCCCTAAGTGTGCGCTGAGCGCACCCTACTCAGTTCGCCCTCTGACCTCTGTTTTAATATACAAGGTCACTGATGTCAAAGCAGAGGGGTATAAAATACTATTAAATTTTAGCAGAAAATACTATTAAATACGATACAATTTTACACAAGATATTTATTTATTTATAGAATGGATATACTTAAACCTTGCTACAACACTTATAGGCAGTGTACCTAATCGTACAGTAGTGTAGTTTTTAGTAAGTCCGGTTCGTTCCACAGGGAAATCTTTAAACAAAGCTCAACGCTATATTAGTTTACTTTTATAAAAATACAAATATATATATAGGTAATATTATTATTATAAAGGGGGGGTTTTTACCGTTTAATGACCGGTTTGTCGATTTTAAAACTTTAGTCGCAGTTAAAACCTAATGTAAAATATAAAATAAATACAAGACTTAAATTAAAGCGTAAAGTAAATAACGATAATGAAATTGCGAATAATAAAAATGCGATAAAATAAAATTGCGATAATTAAAAAGTACGATAATTAAAAGTGCGATTAAATAACAATAAATAAAAGTGCGATAATTAGAAGTGCAATTAAATATAAAATAAAGGAAATTAAATATGAAATAAAAGAATTATGCTTATTTAAACTTCCGTAATCATGATGTTTGACGTGTTGATTTTAGTTTTATGCCCTTGGGTTAATTGTCCTTTGTCCTGGATTATTCAATATGTCCGTCTGGTTTTTGTCCATAACAGTCCATCAGTCATAAATATAAATTGCAAGTGTCCTTGACAAATTATTATTATACCCGAAGTTAAATATTCCAACTAATTGGGGATTCGAATTGTAACAAGGTTTTAATACTTTGTTTAATGAATACACCAGGTTATCGACTGCGTGTAAACCAAGGTTTTACCACTTTGTTAACAATTACACCAATTACCCTTGAATGTAATTTCACCCCTGTTTTAATTATTCTAGTGACTATTAATCCATTCCCGTGTCCGGTTAAATGAACGATTATTCGTACATATAAATACCCCGCCCATCGTGTCCGATCGAGTGTATATGGTAATTTATAGGGACGCCCAATTGTAAATCTTTATATTAACATTAACAAACTTTCATTTAGTTAAACAAATATAAAGCCCATTAATAGCCCATAGTCTAGTTTCCACAAGTGTCGTTCTTTTGTCCAAACCCCAATTATGGTACAAAGCCCAATTACCCAATTTTAGTAATTAGCCCAACATCATGATTACTTCGTTTTAAATAAGCATAATATTAACTTAGCTACGAGACATTAATGTAAAAAGGTTGAACATAACTTACAATGATTAAAAATAGCGTAGCGTTACACGGACAGAATTTCGACTTACACCCTTACAACATTCGCTAACATACCCTTATTATTAGAATTATAATTAAAATTAAAATATAAATTATAAATATAAATATATTTACGTATGAAGAGAAAGAGAAAAAGATGATCAAATTTGATCAGAATTCGGTTGGCTTTATAGCCAGACTTGATTTTTGGGGCTCCGCGACTCGCGGCAAAATGCCCTTAAAACTCCGCGAGTCGCGGAGAGGTATTTACAGCTCACACCCTTGGAGTTTCTTGCTGCCGACGGTTTTTATTATATATATATAATATATATATAATTAATATAATTAATTATATATTATATTATATTTATATACATAGTTAACTTGTAATTTTTAGTCCGTTGCGTCGAGCGTTAAGAGTTGACTCTAGTCCCGGTTCCGGATTTTCGAACGTCCTTGCGTACAATTTAATATCTTGTACTTTGCGTTTTGAATCTTGTACTCTTGTGATTTCGAGACGTTTCTTATCAATAATTGGAACCTTTTTGATTGTCTTTTGTTCTTTTGAGCTTTTTGGTCGTTTGCGTCTTCAAATCGTCGAATCTGTCTTTTGTCTTCACCTTTTATTATTTAAACGAATATCACTTGTAAATAGAACAATTGCAACTAAAAGCTTGTCTTTCTTGAGGAATAATGCTATGAAATATATGTTCGTTTTTAGCATTATCAAATATTCCCACACTTGAGCGTTGCTTGTCCTCAAGCAATATTGTCTTGAAATACTAGAATCACTTTTTTATTCTTCACACTTTGTACATCAGTGATTTCTATACGGCGGTATAAACAATGGTAGTAACGATATGGTTTACAGTCCCACATGACTATAAAAATTTAGATCCATTAAGGAAATAGGATCTTTATGAAAACATTTGATCTTTTGAAAATTAAATCTAGTTTTTACCCTAGATAAGTTTTTCGGAATAACCCTTTACCGGTGTTTGCAAAATATTTTTGTGGGTTTGGTGGGTTTCAGATTTGAAAATTTTAGCTCAAAACTTGCGGTTTTGTGTCACCCACTTGCTAACCTTGTATTTGGAAAGCAACACGTCCAGTTTACTTGTTCCGTATATTACCTTTCGGCAAACTACCGTCCGGTTGTCAAGGAAAGCGTTGAACAAGCAACTGTTAAGGCAATGTCCCGTGACATGCTTTTGATTATGGTCTATAACGTGTCGGACGCAATTACTATCCTTGGTAGGAGCAATAGTAAAGCTCACCCTTATAATTTTTCGGTCTGGCACAAGGTCCTGTCTTTGACCATGCTATGCAACCACCGTTCTTACGGTTGACACCCGATTTGGTTCAGGTGACCTAATGAATTCCAGGTGAATTCCTAGGATTTTACGTTCAATGGTAATGAACGCATTGAAAATAGGGTTTTCAGAAAACAAATCGGTTTATAATTTTGATCAAAATATTTTCTCGTTTAAGCTCGAGTTTAGATATCATCGAATTCCATGAGTTTGTAATTCTCAATCTTTAAGGTCAATCTCTAGGATTGAGTAATATCAGTCTTAAAAGCTGATTTTTAATCTTTAAGGAGATTATCCTTTCTGGGGATCTGATTCATTAGTCTTATCCAGCTAATTTGCACGGTGCCTCCCCATTGTACGAGATAAATCCTTCTCATGGTTAGGATAAATCTGACCACTTGGCGACCCTGTTTAATGCTGAGGTCCGTGGATTTCCTGCTGATTTTAGTGATGACTTTTCTAGATTTTTCGTCAACCTACAGCTGGTCTGAACGACAACTTCATGACCTAAATCAAGAAGCGCGTGTCTTTTTCGGAAGACTTTACTTCCTTTTAATGATGGAATTGATTCATCGTGTAGATCCATCTCTTCTTTTCTTTCATCGGGTAAAACAGTTTAGTTTAGTTCAAAGCAAAAGTATTTTCAGTTATTTGTTACAGATATATGTGACATATGTTTAAAATAACTTGGTAAATTTTCCCACACTTGGCTTTTATTTTCCTTTTTATCGTCCTCTATTCCATTTTAAATGAATTTTAACATTTTAGTTTGTTTCTCAATTTATGTCCTTTCCGAGGTAACAATAATTTCGGTGTTAAAACCTAGTTTTATCGTTCATAAATATGTATAAACATGATTTGAATTCATTTAATTAAAAATTTTGAAAAATTTTACTAGAATTGGGTAGTCAGTATATAAGACTAGGGCTGTTCTTTTTTATCAGAGAGCACTAGATTCTAATACAACTACTGCTTTACTAGTATTTTTAATGGTAACCAAGTGTATAAAGTAAAAATTTTTAAAATCCGAAAGAATTTAACCCCTTCCCACACTTAAGATCTTGCAATGCCCTCATTTGCAAGAAATCAGTAACAATTTAAATTATTGAGGGTGATTTGTGTGAAAATGATTAAATTTTTACCAAAGTTTCCAAATATATTGGCGTTTGTTTGCTGAATGATAAATGGTGCACATCATTTGTTCATTCCGTCTTGTTGTTATTTCACATGTATTTTGCATCTTGTCGTCAAAATTAGTTGCTTTTGCTGAACTTAATGCCAGTCTTTGAAAATGCGTTGTTTTACCCTGTTTTGTACATAAGATAAACTGCAAACATATATACATATTTTTGAAGTTTGGTTTATTACCCCACATTCAAAAATTATTAAAATCTAAAAAGTTAGAAATTATAAAAATGATTACAATATTAACAAAAATATTAAATGCATCAATAATTACAAATTACAAAATAATAAAAAAAAAATAAAAAGTAAACTAAGGATGATATTGGTACCAATAGGGGTTCCACGCATAACCATAAGTGCTATAGAATGCTTCGGCAGGGTCATACATAGGATATGGTGGCTGCATCTCTATCGACCAAGGAGGGAAGACGGGTTTCGGTGTAGGAATATAGTTTCTACCTATATGTTGGCAATGCGCTATGATCTGGTTCTGATGAACTTGCCCATCTTCAAATGCTCTCTGTCTAGCATTTTCGTATTCCTGAGAAGCTATAAACCTATGCATTTCTTGCATCTCATTCCCCCTCCTACATTACCTTGTTCCTGGTTTCTCTCTACCTGTGGATGTCTACCATTGTATCGTACTGCGGCGTTATTTCGCCGCTTCAAAACTTTCGCACCATGGTATACATTTAAACCTATAGTGTCGCGGGGTTCCGGCTCTTCTACTAATAATCCCCCCCGACTTATATCCACACCGAGATATTCACCAATCAAAGTAATAAAAATACCACCTCCTATTATGCTATGTGGACGCATCCCTCGAACCATAGCTGATAAATAATAACCCACACAATATGGTATACTTACAGCGCTGTGTGGGTCTCGAATACACATATGGTAAAACAAATCTTGTTCATTTACCTTTTCTTTGTTTTTACCCCTTTGTGTAATCGAATTAGCTAAAAACCTATGTATTACTCTTAATTCGGCTCTATCTATATCCAAATAACAGTAGTTTCCCCCTTTGAAACGGTGATGGCTTGTCATTTGACTCCACACACCGTGTGTATCAAAATTCTCATCTATCTTTCTACCGTTTAGTATCAATCCTCTATAATCGGCAGACGCTAACTCCTCAGGCGTATATATACGTAAAGCCTGAGCCATGTCCAGTAAAGACATGTGGCGCATCGAACCGCCTAACAAAAATCTAATAAAAGAACGATCGGTTAAACTAGCTACCCGATCATTCAACTCTATACTACATAACAACTCTTCACACCATACTTTATATACAGGTCTGCGTATGGTGAATAAACATATCCAGTCATTAAAAGAAGAATTACCATACCTCTGTACCAGTAATTCCCTAATTGGCCCGGCCAATTCTACAGCTTCCAAGGGTCCCCATTCTATGACCCTCGGTACCTCAACAACCTTGGAATGAAGAGTATGCAAACCCCGTTGATATTTTGGATAATCTATCCAAAGTCTGTCAAATCGCAGGTTCGGGTGCAACTGTTCCAAGTGCATATCTGAAAAGGTCATGACTGGATGAGGTACATCCTGCTTGTAGTAGTTATCTACCTCCTGTTGTTCCAAGTTCTCAGCAGGAGCATGGCGGGCTTGGGATGAAGATTCACCCCTTTCATTCTGCAAAACACATCAAACACAAATTTTGTGCATCCAAATATGCATTAGTGTCAGCAAAATCATCAATCAAAATAATTACAATGACATTATCAATTTATATCAAACTTAAGCTTATTTTCACATTTTTATCAAATCTACACTTTTTCAAATAAGCATATACGAAAATTTTTGCCAAGTTCATAAGCATTCAACTCAAATAACATGTCAAAATAATCATTACTAGCAAATAAACAAGTCTCAAATGGCATTATCTTTCAAAAATCAAGTTCATGAATTTTGGACTTGAAAAAGTCCACTTTAATTCTCAAAATCATGTTTAGGCTCAAAGTTTGGATCATGTAACTACCTAGACATGTTACACTACTCAATTTAGCAACAATTCATGACAAAAATCGGCCATAACCTGTTTATATCAAAAAGCCCCAAATTGCTCAAGAACACAAACCCTAGATTATTCAAAATTTGAAGTTTACGGCTTCTAATCATGTTAAACAGCATCAATCTAGGTTATACAAGCATAATACATAAACAATTTAAGTCTAATTACACTAAAAAGCATCAAAATCAAATTGGGGAAAAAATAGCTCAAGAACACTAAAATTCGAATTAAATGGTGTTTAGGTGTAGAAATTTACCGTTTTTCTTGAGTAGTTCTTAGATATCATCCTTCTCAACATGATTTTAGCAAAAAATTTGGTGATTAACGGTTAAAAATTGAGATTTTTGGGGGTGATTTTCGTGGGTTTTCGCAGTATTTTTCGGGTGTTTATGCAGTGTGTTTGTGTGTGGGAGCTGATCAGTTCGTGTGCAGCTCTTATTTTTTTTTCTGTAATCCGGTCTCTCCGCGAGTCGCGGAGATTTACCCTCCAAACTCCGCGAGTCGCGGAGTTTGGTTTTTTTTTTTTTTTTTTTTTTTTTTTTTTTTTATATCATTAACTTATTAAAACAATTAAGTAATTAATTTTAAAATTTTGTTTCCCTTATTATTTAGGACGAGGTCGTTTCGGATCGATGTCCTAGTCCGTCCTTCGACAAAATTTTAAAATTTGTCTTTTTGTAGCGATTGTTTTAAAAGCTAAGATTTTTGGGTTTTTTTTAATGTTTTTGGCATACTTTAAATCAATAAGATTAAAAATAATGATAATAAAAGTTCTCGTCCCTCCCTCGGGTAAAGCAATTTCGGTTCAAAGACCTAGTCTTCAACTTAAGACGAATTTTAAAAATCATATTCTTAACTTAATGAGATAAAGTAAATTTTTGTTTTTAAATTCACACAACTTAAATATAAAATTCAAAATTAATAAAAAAATAATCACACCAAACTTAAAATTTGAAATGCATAAAATTAAAATTTCATATTTTAAAAATTAAAAATTCAAACCAAACTTAATTTAAAAATTCATATTATAAATTCACACCAAACTTATATTAATTTTTCAAATATTTACAATTTTTAAAAATATTGTTTTTACAAAGTTTACAATATTAATTTAAGATTTAAATATTAATTTTAAAAATAAAATTAAAAATCTTTTTGTCTTTTTATCCCACTTTAATCAATCAAATATTATCAAAAATATGCGCCCCTCTTTTCGGTAAAGTAATTTCGGTTCCAAGACCTAATTTAACTCATGACGAATTTTTGAAATATTATGGGTTGATTGATTAAAGATATTTATACCTTAAGAATAAACGTTAAATTTCGCAGTGATGTAATAAATTTTTGAAGGATATCAATAATTTCGGTCGCCAAACCTAATTTTATTTAATACCAATTTAATACTTTTTAGCGAACAAATTAGCGTTTATTATCAAAAGGTTAAAAATAAAAATAAAAATAAAAATGTACAGACATACCTGTGAAATAGATTTCTTAGTTATATGATCTATTATATTCATAAGATAGTCGATTTAATTGGTTTTCCATGGCTGCATAGGCGTAACCTCGAGCATTCATTGTCTTTTCTTCTAAACATATGAACGGTCCGTCTCTGCATAAAGTAACAAATTCGGTATTTGAATAAGTTTGATTATTTGAACATTTACCTCCATGGGACCATTTTCCGCATTTGTGACATCGTTCTAGGTGTCGTGCTCTTCTTTTCGCTGCGGATTTTGATTTTCCTTTACCAAATTGTAACTTATTATCTTCGCATCTGGATCCTTTTCTAACTCCGTCCATTCTTTCTCTGATTACTGATACTATTTCACTCGGTAGTATGTCATTATTTCTTTTAGTGATCAAAGCGTGTAGCATTAGACCATGGTTTAGTTCACAGGCAGTCTTCATATCGTAAAAACCTAAAAAAATAAAAATTCAGAATGGGGGGAGAAGACTAGTTCTTTAGGGTCTGCTAGGGAAAGACCATACGTGTTCCATTTTCGAGAACTACACGAAAACAGACAATCTAACTCTAACAGAAATACATATTATCCTTTAAAGACTTGATTCTCCCCACACTTAGTTAGCTGTGGTGTCGAAATTGTGATTAACTTCGTTGTCGACTTCCATTGGACCATGTATGTAATGTTTAACTCTGTGACCATTAACTTTAAATTCAATCCCATTTGAATTTATCAATTCTATCGTTCCGTATGGGAAAACTCTTTTGACTATGAATGGTCCAGACCATCTTGATTTCAATTTTCCAGGAAATAGCTTGAATCGTGAATTGAAAAGAAGAACTCTGTCTCCTTCTTTAAATTCTTTTGAACTTCTGATTATTTTATCATGCCATTTCTTCGTTCTTTCTTTATAGATTAACGAATTTTCGTATGCTTCATGTCTTAATTCTTCTAATTCGTTTAGTTGACTTAATCGTAGACGTCCGGCTTCATGTAAATCAAGATTACATGTCTTCAAAGCCCAAAATGCTTTGTGTTCAATTTCTACTGGAAGATGACATGCTTTTCCATAAACAAGTCTAAAAGGTGTGGTTCCAATTGGAGTTTTGTAGGCTGTTCTAAAAGCCCAGAGTGCATCCTCCAATTTAATGGACCATTCCTTCGGATTTGATCCTACGGTTTTCTCTAGAATACGTTTTAAGGCTCGGTTTGTATTTTCAACTTGTCCACTTGTTTGTGGATGATATGCGGTGGAGATTTTATGAGTTACTCCATATCTTTTAAGAACTTTCTCAAGTTGATTATTACAAAAATGAGTACCCCGATCACTTATTAAAGCTTTCGGTGTTCCAAACCTTGTGAAAAGACGTTTTAAAAAGTTGACTACAACTCGTGCATCGTTAGTTGTGAGAGCTTGTGCTTCCGCCCATTTAGATACATAATCAATGGCTACGAGTATATATAGATTATTATGAGATTTTGGAAATGGACCCATAAAGTCAATACCCCAAATGTCAAATACTTCACATACTTGGATGACATTTTGTGGCATTTCATCACGTTGACTTATTTTTCCGGTCCTTTGACATGCATCACAGGATTTGCAAAGAAGGTGTGCGTCTTTGTAAATTGTAGGCCAATAGAATCCAGCTTCATAAACTTTTCTTGCTGTTAGTTGAGGCCCATAATGCCCTCCTGTTGGTCCTGTGTGACAATGGTTTAAAATTTTACTAGCTTCATCTCCAAATACGCATCGGCGTATTATTCCATCGGGACAACTTTTAAACAGATGTGGATCTTCCCAGAAATAGTGTTTTATATCACTGAAGAATTTCTTTCGTCTTTGGTACGATAATCCTTTTTCAAGGAATCCACAAACTAAGTAGTTTGCATAGTCTGCAAACCATGGGATTTCTTTATAATCTATTTTCAATAGATATTTATCAGGAAAGTTGTCTTGTATGGCCGATTCATTCAGAACTTCTAATTCGGGATTTTCAAGACGAGAAAGATGATCAGCGGCGAGATTTTCTGCTCCTTTTTTATCTCGGATTTCAATATCAAACTCTTGTAAGAGTAAGATCCAACGGATTAATCTTGGTTTAGCATCTTGTTTTGAAAATAGGTATCTAAGAGCAGAATGGTCGGTATAGACCACCGTTTTTGCTAGAACTAGATATGATCGAAATTTGTCAAAAGCAAAGACAATAGCAAGGAGTTCTTTTTCAGTAGTTGTATAGTTCGTTTGTGCTCCTTGTAATGTCTTACTAGCATAATATATAGGTTGAAATCGTTTTTCAATCCTTTGTCCTAAAACGGCTCCCATTGCAAAATCACTTGCATCGCACATTAGTTCAAATGGTAGATTCCAATTTGGTGTTATCATGATCGGTGCATTAGTGAGTTTTTCTTTAAGAATATTAAAAGATTTGATACATTCATCTGAAAAGATGAATGGCGCATCCTTTTCTAGGAGTTTATTCATAGGAGTGGCAATTTTAGAAAAATCTTTTATGAAACGTCGGTAAAAACCGGCATGCCCTAGAAAACTCCTAACTCCTCTAACATTGGTGGGATGTGGAAGTTTAGCAATTACATCTACTTTAGCTCTATCCACTTCAATTCCTTCTTTTGAAATTTTATGTCCAAGAACGATGCCTTCTTTAACCATGAAATGGCATTTCTCCCAATTAAGTACTAGATTTGATTTTTCGCATCTAATTAGCATTCGTTCCAGATTAACTAGACATGATTTAAATGTATCACCGAAGACTGAAAAGTCATCCATGAATACTTCCATGCATTCTTCTATCATGTCGTGAAAAATCGCCATCATACACCTCTGAAAGGTTGCAGGGGCGTTACAAAGTCCAAATGGCATGCGTTTGTAAGCAAAAGTACCATAAGGGCACGTGAATGTGGTTTTCTCTTGATCTTCGGGTGCTATTGGAATTTGAAAATATCCGGAAAATCCATCTAGAAAACAATAGTAACTATTTCCGGCTAATCTTTCCAACATTTGATCTATGAAAGGTAAGGGAAAGTGATCTTTTCTGGTGGCGTCATTTAATTTTCTATAATCAATACATACACGCCATCCTGTTACAGTCCTAGTAGGAATAAGCTCATTTTTCTCATTTGTAATGACAGTCATGCCACCCTTCTTAGGCACGCATTGAACTGGGCTTACCCATGGACTATCAGAGATTGGATATATCAAACCTGCATCTAGCAGTTTAATAATCTCTTTCTTAACTACATCTTGCATATTAGGATTTAGTCTTCGTTGGCGTTGCACATACGTTTTATGACCTTCTTCCATAAGGATTTTATGTGTGCAATACGAAGGACTTATTCCTTTAATATCATGAATCTTCCATGCAATGGCTGGTTTATGAGCTTTCAACACAGAAATGAGTTGTGATTTCTCATTTTCAGTAAGAGAAGACGATATTATTACAGGTAATTCAGATTCACCATGTAAATAAGCGTATTCCAAATGGTTTGGAAGTGGCTTTAACTCTAATTTCGGAGGTTCTTCTATCGATGATTTATATCGATATCTGTCTTCTTCTTTTAGCATTTGAATTTCTTCTGTTGTTGGTTCATATCCATTAGCTATAAGTGTAGCTAACATTTCAGCTTCATCAATTGGTTCATTACCTTCTCCTAAAGAACATTCTCCTGTTCCTTGTAATTCTGGAAATTCTTCTAATAATTCTGCATGTGCATCTATAGTTTGAATATAATAACATGTATCATCTGCAGATTGTGGTTGTTGCATTGCTCTATCAACTGAAAAGGTAACACTCTCATCCTCTATACTTAGGGTCAGTTTCTTACCGAACACGTCTATCATTGCTTTAGCCGTGTTTAAGAATGGTCTTCCTAATATGAGAGGAACTTGAGAATCTTCTTCCATGTCCAGAACAACAAAATCTACTGGAAATACTAAAGTACCAACTTTAACTAGCATGTTCTCCATTATCCCTCTAGGATATTTTATTGATCTATCGGCTAGTTGTATGCTTATTCTGGTTGGTTTCAATTCTCCAAGGTCTAGTTTAGCGTATAGTGAATACGGCATTAGATTTATACTAGCACCTAAGTCTGCCAATGCTTCTATTGAACTAAGACTACCCAGAAAACATGGAATTGTGAAACTTCCTGGATCAGATAGTTTTTCTGGTATCTTATTCAACAGCACTGCTGAACAATTAGCATTCATAGTAACAGCCGAGAGTTCTTCCATTTTCTTTCTATTTGTGATTAGATCTTTCAAGAATTTAGCATATCTTGGCATTCCTGAAATTACATCAATGAAAGGAAGATTTACATTTATCTGTTTAAACATATCCAAGAATTTGGATTGCTCGGCTTCAAGTTTTTCCTTCTTCATTTTACTCGGATAAGGAAGTGGTGGTTGGTATGGTTTAACATAAGGTTTATTCTTAACTGTGTTATCTTCATTAACCTTTTCAACTACCGGTTCTTTTTCCTTATCTTGATCAGGTTGTGGTTCTTGTGTAGTAGGAATAGTTTCATCAGAAGTTACAGGTATTTCAGGTGGTTTAAGTGTTGTACCACTTCTTGTGGTAATAGCTTTAGCTGTTTCATTCCGGGGGTTAGCATTTGTATCACTAGGTAAACTTCCCGGTTTTGTTTCACCTATTAACCTTGCTAGGTTACTTACTTCTTGTTCCAGATTTTGAATAGAAGCTTGTTGATTTCTAAATGCTTGAGCATTTTGTTCATTGGTTTGTTTTTGAGATGTGAAAAACTGCGTTTGAGTTTCAACTAGCTTCGTCATCATATCTTCTAAATTTGGCTTTTTATCATCGGTTTGTTGTGGTGGTTTGTTTTGAAAATTCGGTCTTTGCTGATTATAAGTATTATTGGATACTTGTTGATTGCTAGGACCTTGTTGGTTATTGTATGGAATATTTCGGTTATAATTCTGGTTTTGATTGTAAATCGGTCTTGGCGGTTGATAATTATTCTGATAATTATTTCCAGGCCTTTGGTTTATGTATGAAATATTCTCTCTTTGTTCCATTGTTAATTCAATACTGAGACAATCTTTTGTCAAATGTGGTCCTCCACACTGCTCACAACTAATTCGTATTGAGTGAATATCTTTAGTCATCTTTTCCATTCGTCTCTCGAAAGCATCTATCTTTGCTGAAATGGAATCTAAGTCATGGCTAGAATCGGCTCTAGCTGCTTTAGATGATCTAATGATATCTTTTTCTTGGTGCCACTCATGCGAGTGGGAAGCAGTGTTATCAATAATTTTGTAAGCATCAGTTTCGGTTTTCTTCATAATAGAACCACCAGCTGCTATGTCTATGTCTTTTCTTGTAGTGATGTCGCATCCTCGGTAAAATATTTGTACTATTTGACAGGTGTCTAAACCATGTTGCGGACATCCTCTTAACAACTTTCCATATCTTGTCCACGCCTCATATAGAGTTTCATTTGGCTTTTGTGTGAACGTAACAATTTCTGCTTGAAGTCTTACGGCTTTAGATGCAGGAAAGAATTGTTTAAGAAATTTGTCAACTAAAACATCCCATGTATCGATCGCCCCTTCAGGTAACGATTCCAACCAATCTTTGGCTTCTCCCTTTAAAGTCCAGGGAAATAACATGAGATATATCTGTTCATCCTCCACTTCTCGGATTTTAAATAGTGTGCAGATCCTATTAAAGGTACGTAGATGTTCATTTGGATCTTCCTTCGGCGCACCACTAAATTGGCATTGATTAGTCACCATGTGTAGAATTTGTCCTTTGATTTCATAATCTGGCGCATTAATGTCTGGATGAGTAATTGCGTGACCTTGGCCAGTGCGTTTAGCTCTCATTCGGTCTTCCATACTTAAAGGTTCCAGATTCTCCATAATTGAATTTGTTGACTCGGTATCACTAGATGATTCTGATTTAATAGTTCGTTCCTCAACAATCTCTGTTTGAATGATTGGTGGTTCCGGAGGAAAGTTTAATGGTTCAGGATCTATGAACCGTTCCTGAATATTTTCTGGATTCTCAATTGTGAGGTTTGTTTCAAAAACTGGATTATCGGAAATTTGAACTGAAGTACTTGGTCGACTGGATGACGATTCTAAAGAAAAATCAACGGCGGTTATATTTGTTAAACGATGTCTTGATCGAGTTACAGGTGGTGAACGTACAAAAGGTGATGAACGTCTTGCTCGGTGCATTCACTGAATATCCTATTAGTTTTAAAAAGGAAAGAAAAATTATAATAAGTTATCCAATCAATAGACTTTTCTGATTTTGCCCACGTTTCGAATAGCCAAAAGATGCAGCAGAGGGGCAGGATTCGTTTGGTCTCAATATAATTGAGGACTGTTTGGCTCCAATAACCCGGTCCACGTACAAATCCAACTATTACTACGAACCAGAAAATTTTGATGTCTATTAATTTAACCACATAAAATAAATTTTCGTAATTTTAAGAAATTTAGATAAGAAGTAGAAAAAATTCTAAGTCCTAAAACTAGAATAGCGAGAAATAAGAGAGAAAAAGAGTTTGTCGATAAAGGTTGAAAAAGAAAAAAAATGGTTGAAAAATAAAAGACGACGGAAAAATAAAAGAAACTTATAAAAACTTAAAAATACTTAACTAATTTAACCTTATTACTACAACTAACTTAAAATTATAATCGCAAATTGATATTACTAATTGGAATGATAATTGATACATAGTAAAAGGTCTAAAAATATTAAAGCTTACAGGAAAAACTAAATCCCAAATAGAAATAACTTAAAAAGAAACTAAAACTTAAAAAGGCGTCGCAAAATTCTAAAGCACCTAAATCTTAGTTTAAAGAAAAAGCACTTAAGGAATTCTACGGCAAAGCCTAAAAATCTAGGAGTAAAAATAACTATAGCTAAAACTAAGTTTAAAATTAAATATGAGCTAAAAAAAATACAAATATTACGCTACAACGATTAAAAAGGTACAAAATAACAAAATATATAAAAAGTTGTAAAAAGTACAATTTTTTTATAAAAATATTATTTTTATATTATTTATTATTTTTTTTTTTTAATAAAACTACTAATTTTACAATTTTAATAAAAACTAATTAAAACTAAATACAACAAATTAAATAAAAAGTAAAATTAAAACTAAAACTAATAATAATAATAATAATAATAATAATTAAGGTTAAATAATAATAATAATAAATTAAAACCCGTAATCAATGCTTGATTAGGGTTTTTGTCCGTGTGTCAGAAACCCTCCGCGAGTCGCGGCAAATAAAGAAGAAATCCCCGCGAGTCGCGGGGATCCAGAATTCAGTTGACAGATTTTACTTTTTACGCGTTTTTCTTTATTTTATTTTTTTTTTATTTTTTTTTATTTATTTTATGTTTTCTGTTTTTAATTTAAATAAACGATTTTAAAATAAAACTTATATTTTTATAAACTAAAATAGAAATAAAGAAACTTATAAAACTTAAATATTTAACAAAATCTTAAAAATGCTTATATTTTTGTTTTTTCTTTTTATATTTTTGAATAATTAAAACGTATTTTTACAAAAACGAATTTTTAATAAAAGTAACTAAAAATTTTTTTTTTTTTTTTATATTAGCGTTGCGCTTCCGGCGTTTAAGATAGTCCCCGGCAGCGGCGCCAAAAATACTTGATGTCAAAGTAGAGGGGTATAAAATACTATTAAATTTTAGCAGAAAATACTATTAAATACGATACAATTTTACACAAGATATTTATTTATTTATAGAATGGATATACTTAAACCTTGCTACAACACTTATAGGCAGTGTACCTAATCGTACAGTAGTGTAGTTTTTAGTAAGTCCGGTTCGTTCCACAGGGAAATCTTTAAACAAAGCTCAACGCTATATTAGTTTACTTTTATAAAAATACAAATATATATATAGGTAATATTATTATTATAAAGGGGGGGTTTTTACCGTTTAATGACCGGTTTGTCGATTTTAAAACTTTAGTCGCAGTTAAAACCTAATGTAAAATATAAAATAAATACAAGACTTAAATTAAAGCGTAAAGTAAATAACGATAATGAAATTGCGAATAATAAAAATGCGATAAAATAAAATTGCGATAATTAAAAAGTACGATAATTAAAAGTGCGATTAAATAACAATAAATAAAAGTGCGATAATTAGAAGTGCAATTAAATATAAAATAAAGGAAATTAAATATGAAATAAAAGAATTATGCTTATTTAAACTTCCGTAATCATGATGTTTGACGTGTTGATTTTAGTTTTATGCCCTTGGGTTAATTGTCCTTTGTCCTGGATTATTCAATATGTCCGTCTGGTTTTTGTCCATAACAGTCCATCAGTCATAAATATAAATTGCAAGTGTCCTTGACAAATTATTATTATACCCGAAGTTAAATATTCCAACTAATTGGGGATTCGAATTGTAACAAGGTTTTAATACTTTGTTTAATGAATACACCAGGTTATCGACTGCGTGTAAACCAAGGTTTTACCACTTTGTTAACAATTACACCAATTACCCTTGAATGTAATTTCACCCCTGTTTTAATTATTCTAGTGACTATTAATCCATTCCCGTGTCCGGTTAAATGAACGATTATTCGTACATATAAATACCCCGCCCATCGTGTCCGATCGAGTGTATATGGTAATTTATAGGGACGCCCAATTGTAAATCTTTATATTAACATTAACAAACTTTCATTTAGTTAAACAAATATAAAGCCCATTAATAGCCCATAGTCTAGTTTCCACAAGTGTCGTTCTTTTGTCCAAACCCCAATTATGGTACAAAGCCCAATTACCCAATTTTAGTAATTAGCCCAACATCATGATTACTTCGTTTTAAATAAGCATAATAATAACTTAGCTACGAGACATTAATATAAAAAGGTTGAACATAACTTACAATGATTAAAAATAGCGTAGCGTTACACGGACAGAATTTCGACTTACACCCTTACAACATTCGCTAACATACCCTTATTATTAGAATTATAATTAAAATTAAAATATAAATTATAAATATAAATATATTTACGTATGAAGAGGAAGAGAAAAAGATGATATAATTTTATCAGAATTCGGTTGGCTTTATAGCCAGACTTGATTTTTGGGGCTCCGCGACTCGCGGCAAAATGCCCTTAAAACTCCGCGAGTCGCGGAGAGGTATTTACAGCTCACACCCTTGGAGTTTTTTGCTGCCGACGGTTTTTATTATATATATATAATATATATATAATTAATATAATTAATTATATATTATATTATATTTATATACATAGTTAACTTGTAATTTTTAGTCCGTTGCGTCGAGCGTTAAGAGTTGACTCTAGTCCCGGTTCCGGATTTTCGAACGTCCTTGCGTACAATTTAATATCTTGTACTTTGCGTTTTGAATCTTGTACTCTTGTGATTTCGAGACGTTTCTTATCAATAATTGGAACCTTTTTGATTGTCTTTTGTTCTTTTGAGCTTTTTGGTCGTTTGCGTCTTCAAATCGTCGAATCTGTCTTTTGTCTTCACCTTTTATTATTTAAACGAATATCACTTGTAAATAGAACAATTGCAACTAAAAGCTTGTCTTTCTTGAGGAATAATGCTATGAAATATATGTTCGTTTTTAGCATTATCAGTCACCCACACCTCATGTACCCTATTTACTCTGCTGTACAATGAAGATTATGGTCTTACAACTCTCCCCCACTTGAATCGGAGCGCGTCCTCGCGATCCAAGCCGCATGACAAGAGGGAAGATAGACCAACACAAACTCTTCGGGCTCCCAAGTAAATTCAGAACCTTTACTGCGACGCCATTGAACTTTAAAAGTTCTCACTTCTTTATTTCTCAACCTTTTGACCTTCTCATCGAGTATGGCAATCGGCTCCTCAATATATTCTAACTTATTGTTTAGCTCAATCTCGTCTAATGTCACCCATGATGAATCATCCGCAAGACACTTACGGAGATGGGAAACATGAAATGTATTACGGAGATGGCAATTATAATAAACACCAACTCTTAGGCTACCAAGCTAAAAAGGGGCATATTCGATTCGATAATCCAACCATAGAATGTAGTTTCGATTACTTGTGTCTATTTCGTAAAATATTTATAAAAGCAGCGCATGTATTCTCAGTCCCAAAAATATATATTGCAAAAGCATTTAAAAAGGAAGCAAATGAAACTCACCTAATGTATTTTGTAGTAAAAATACATATGACTATATTGAACAACTGAACAATGCAAGGTTGGCCTCGGATTCATGAACCTATATCATTTGTTTATATATTAATACATATTCTCGTAATCGAATAAATCTATTTATTATTAATAGTGTATTTGTTATATTTATAATTTTCATTATT